>NW_027464341.1:0-84905 GCF_050947455.1 Rhinoderma darwinii
GACTTCTCTGCATGTTTCCCAGGCGAGAAATTGGCAGCATGTTCAGAACCATGTTTCTGTGAATAACTCCTGAACCGTAAGTCCTAGACGCTCGCTCTTGGCTGCATTCGATTCAGCTCGTGGCAGCCAGTCTAAAAAAACACTATCTTGGACTTCTCTGCATGTTTCCCAGGCGAGAAATTGGCAGCATGTTCAGAACCATGTTTCTGTGAATAACTCCTGAACCGTAAGTCCTAGACGCTCGATCTTGGCGGCATTCGTCTCAGCGCCTGGCAATTAGTATAGGAGCACTGTGTTTGACTTCTCTGGATGTTTCCCAGGCGAGTTATTGACAAGTAAATCCTAGACGCTCGATCTTGGTTATTTTCGCTTTCGCGGCTGGCAGTAAAAGAACCATGTTTCTGTGAATAACTCCTGAACCGTAAGTCCTAGACGCTCGCTCTTGGCTGCATTCGATTCAGCTCGTGGCAGCCAGTCTAAAAAACACTATCTTGGACTTCTCTGCATGTTTCCCAGGCGAGAAATTGGCAGCATGTTCAGAACCATGTTTCTGTGAATAACTCCTGAACCGTAAGTCCTAGACGCTCGATCTTGGCGGCATTCGTCTCAGCGCCTGGCAATTAGTATAGGAGCACTGTGTTTGACTTCTCTGGATGTTTCCCAGGCGAGTTATTGACAAGTAAATCCTAGACGCTCGATCTTGGTTATTTTCGCTTTCGCGGCTGGCAGTAAAAGAACCATGTTTCTGTGAATAACTCCTGAACCGTAAGTCCTAGACGCTCGCTCTTGGCTGCATTCGATTCAGCTCGTGGCAGCCAGTCTAAAAAACACTATCTTGGACTTCTCTGCATGTTTCCCAGGCGAGCAATTGGCAGCATGTTCAGAACCATGTTTCTGTGAATAACTCCTGAACCGTAAGTCCTAGACGCTCGCTCTTGGCTGCATTCGATTCAGCTCGTGGCAGCCAGTCTAAAAAACACTATCTTGGACTTCTCTGCATGTTTCCCAGGCGAGAAATTGGCAGCATGTTCAGAACCATGTTTCTGTGAATAACTCCTGAACCGTAAGTCCTAGACGCTCGCTCTTGGCTGCATTCGATTCAGCTCGTGGCAGCCAGTCTAAAAAACACTATCTCGGACTTCTCTGCATGTTTCCCAGGCGAGCAATTGGCAGCATGTTCAGAACCATGTTTCTGTGAATAACTCCTGAACCGTAAGTCCTAGACGCTCGCTCTTGGCTGCATTCGATTCAGCTCGTGGCAGCCAGTCTAAAAAACACTATCTTGGACTTCTCTGCATGTTTCCCAGGCGAGAAATTGGCAGCATGTTCAGAACCATGTTTCTGTGAATAACTCCTGAACCGTAAGTCCTAGACGCTCGATCTTGGCGGCATTCGTCTCAGCGCCTGGCAATTAGTATAGGAGCACTGTGTTTGACTTCTCTGGATGTTTCCCAGGCGAGTTATTGACAAGTAAATCCTAGACGCTCGATCTTGGTTATTTTCGCTTTCGCGGCTGGCAGTAAAAGAACCATGTTTCTGTGAATAACTCCTGAACCGTAAGTCCTAGACGCTCGCTCTTGGCTGCATTCGATTCAGCTCGTGGCAGCCAGTCTAAAAAACACTATCTTGGACTTCTCTGCATGTTTCCCAGGCGAGCAATTGGCAGCATGTTCAGAACCATGTTTCTGTGAATAACTCCTGAACCGTAAGTCCTAGACGCTCGCTCTTGGCTGCATTCGATTCAGCTCGTGGCAGCCAGTCTAAAAAACACTATCTTGGACTTCTCTGCATGTTTCCCAGGCGAGCAATTGGCAGCATGTTCAGAACCATGTTTCTGTGAATAACTCCTGAACCGTAAGTCACAGACTCTCGCTCTTGGCTGCATTCGATTCAGCTCGTGGCAGCCAGTCTAAAAAACACTATCTTGGACTTCTCTGCATGTTCCTAAGGCAAATGTTTCTAAAGCTAATTCTTGAACCGTAAGTCCTAGACGCTCGATCTTGGCGGCATTCGTCTCAGCGCCTGGCAATTAGTATAGGAGCACTGTGTTTGACTTCTCTGGATGTTTCCCAGGCGAGTTATTGACAAGTAAATCCTAGACGCTCGATCTTGGTTATTTTCGCTTTCGCGGCTGGCAGTAAAAGAACCATGTTTCTGTGAATAACTCCTGAACCGTAAGTCCTAGACGCTCGCTCTTGGCTGCATTCGATTCAGCTCGTGGCAGCCAGTCTAAAAAACACTATCTTGGACTTCTCTGCATGTTTCCCAGGCGAGCAATTGGCAGCATGTTCAGAACCATGTTTCTGTGAATAACTCCTGAACCGTAAGTCCTAGACGCTCGCTCTTGGCTGCATTCGATTCAGCTCGTGGCAGCCAGTCTAAAAAACACTATCTTGGACTTCTCTGCATGTTTCCCAGGCGAGCAATTGGCAGCATGTTCAGAACCATGTTTCTGTGAATAACTCCTGAACCGTAAGTCACAGACTCTCGCTCTTGGCTGCATTCGATTCAGCTCGTGGCAGCCAGTCTAAAAAACACTATCTTGGACTTCTCTGCATGTTCCTAAGGCAAATGTTTCTAAAGCTAATTCTTGAACCGTAAGTCCTAGACGCTCGATCTTGGCGGCATTCGTCTCAGCGCCTGGCAATTAGTATAGGAGCACTGTGTTTGACTTCTCTGGATGTTTCCCAGGCGAGTTATTGACAAGTAAATCCTAGACGCTCGATCTTGGTTATTTTCGCTTTCGCGGCTGGCAGTAAAAGAACCATGTTTCTGTGAATAACTCCTGAACCGTAAGTCCTAGACGCTCGCTCTTGGCTGCATTCGATTCAGCTCGTGGCAGCCAGTCTAAAAAACACTATCTTGGACTTCTCTGCATGTTTCCCAGGCGAGCAATTGGCAGCATGTTCAGAACCATGTTTCTGTGAATAACTCCTGAACCGTAAGTCCTAGACGCTCGCTCTTGGCTGCATTCGATTCAGCTCGTGGCAGCCAGTCTAAAAAACACTATCTTGGACTTCTCTGCATGTTTCCCAGGCGAGCAATTGGCAGCATGTTCAGAACCATGTTTCTGTGAATAACTCCTGAACCGTAAGTCCTAGACGCTCGCTCTTGGCTGCATTCGATTCAGCTCGTGGCAGCCAGTCTAAAAAACACTATCTTGGACTTCTCTGCATGTTCCTAAGGCAAATGTTTCTAAAGCTAATTCTTGAACCGTAAGTCCTAGACGCTCGATCTTGGCGGCATTCGTCTCAGCGCCTGGCAATTAGTATAGGAGCACTGTGTTTGACTTCTCTGGATGTTTCCCAGGCGAGTTATTGACAAGTAAATCCTAGACGCTCGATCTTGGTTATTTTCGCTTTCGCGGCTGGCAGTAAAAGAACCATGTTTCTGTGAATAACTCCTGAACCGTAAGTCCTAGACGCTCGCTCTTGGCTGCATTCGATTCAGCTCGTGGCAGCCAGTCTAAAAAACACTATCTTGGACTTCTCTGCATGTTTCCCAGGCGAGCAATTGGCAGCATGTTCAGAACCATGTTTCTGTGAATAACTCCTGAACCGTAAGTCCTAGACGCTCGCTCTTGGCTGCATTCGATTCAGCTCGTGGCAGCCAGTCTAAAAAACACTATCTTGGACTTCTCTGCATGTTTCCCAGGCGAGAAATTGGCAGCATGTTCAGAACCATGTTTCTGTGAATAACTCCTGAACCGTAAGTCCTAGACGCTCGCTCTTGGCTGCATTCGATTCAGCTCGTGGCAGCCAGTCTAAAAAACACTATCTTGGACTTCTCTGCATGTTTCCCAGGCGAGAAATTGGCAGCATGTTCAGAACCATGTTTCTGTGAATAACTCCTGAACCGTAAGTCCTAGACGCTCGCTCTTGGCTGCATTCGATTCAGCTCGTGGCAGCCAGTCTAAAAAACACTATCTTGGACTTCTCTGCATGTTTCCCAGGCGAGAAATTGGCAGCATGTTCAGAACCATGTTTCTGTGAATAACTCCTGAACCGTAAGTCCTAGACGCTCGCTCTTGGCTGCATTCGATTCAGCTCGTGGCAGCCAGTCTAAAAAACACTATCTTGGACTTCTCTGCATGTTTCCCAGGCGAGAAATTGGCAGCATGTTCAGAACCATGTTTCTGTGAATAACTCCTGAACCGTAAGTCCTAGACGCTCGCTCTTGGCTGCATTCGATTCAGCTCGTGGCAGCCAGTCTAAAAAACACTATCTTGGACTTCTCTGCATGTTTCCCAGGCGAGAAATTGGCAGCATGTTCAGAACCATGTTTCTGTGAATAACTCCTGAACCGTAAGTCCTAGACGCTCGATCTTGGCGGCATTCGTCTCAGCGCCTGGCAATTAGTATAGGAGCACTGTGTTTGACTTCTCTGGATGTTTCCCAGGCGAGTTATTGACAAGTAAATCCTAGACGCTCGATATTGGTTATTTTCGCTTTCGCGGCTGGCAGTAAAAGAACCATGTTTCTGTGAATAACTCCTGAACCGTAAGTCCTAGACGCTCGCTCTTGGCTGCATTCGATTCAGCTCGTGGCAGCCAGTCTAAAAAACACTATCTTGGACTTCTCTGCATGTTTCCCAGGCGAGCAATTGGCAGCATGTTCAGAACCATGTTTCTGTGAATAACTCCTGAACCGTAAGTCCTAGACGCTCGCTCTTGGCTGCATTCGATTCAGCTCGTGGCAGCCAGTCTAAAAAACACTATCTTGGACTTCTCTGCATGTTTCCCAGGCGAGAAATTGGCAGCATGTTCAGAACCATGTTTCTGTGAATAACTCCTGAACCGTAAGTCCTAGACGCTCGCTCTTGGCTGCATTCGATTCAGCTCGTGGCAGCCAGTCTAAAAAACACTATCTCGGACTTCTCTGCATGTTTCCCAGGCGAGCAATTGGCAGCATGTTCAGAACCATGTTTCTGTGAATAACTCCTGAACCGTAAGTCCTAGACGCTCGCTCTTGGCTGCATTCGATTCAGCTCGTGGCAGCCAGTCTAAAAAACACTATCTTGGACTTCTCTGCATGTTTCCCAGGCGAGAAATTGGCAGCATGTTCAGAACCATGTTTCTGTGAATAACTCCTGAACCGTAAGTCCTAGACGCTCGATCTTGGCGGCATTCGTCTCAGCGCCTGGCAATTAGTATAGGAGCACTGTGTTTGACTTCTCTGGATGTTTCCCAGGCGAGTTATTGACAAGTAAATCCTAGACGCTCGATCTTGGTTATTTTCGCTTTCGCGGCTGGCAGTAAAAGAACCATGTTTCTGTGAATAACTCCTGAACCGTAAGTCCTAGACGCTCGCTCTTGGCTGCATTCGATTCAGCTCGTGGCAGCCAGTCTAAAAAACACTATCTTGGACTTCTCTGCATGTTTCCCAGGCGAGCAATTGGCAGCATGTTCAGAACCATGTTTCTGTGAATAACTCCTGAACCGTAAGTCCTAGACGCTCGCTCTTGGCTGCATTCGATTCAGCTCGTGGCAGCCAGTCTAAAAAACACTATCTTGGACTTCTCTGCATGTTTCCCAGGCGAGCAATTGGCAGCATGTTCAGAACCATGTTTCTGTGAATAACTCCTGAACCGTAAGTCACAGACTCTCGCTCTTGGCTGCATTCGATTCAGCTCGTGGCAGCCAGTCTAAAAAACACTATCTTGGACTTCTCTGCATGTTCCTAAGGCAAATGTTTCTAAAGCTAATTCTTGAACCGTAAGTCCTAGACGCTCGATCTTGGCGGCATTCGTCTCAGCGCCTGGCAATTAGTATAGGAGCACTGTGTTTGACTTCTCTGGATGTTTCCCAGGCGAGTTATTGACAAGTAAATCCTAGACGCTCGATCTTGGTTATTTTCGCTTTCGCGGCTGGCAGTAAAAGAACCATGTTTCTGTGAATAACTCCTGAACCGTAAGTCCTAGACGCTCGCTCTTGGCTGCATTCGATTCAGCTCGTGGCAGCCAGTCTAAAAAACACTATCTTGGACTTCTCTGCATGTTTCCCAGGCGAGCAATTGGCAGCATGTTCAGAACCATGTTTCTGTGAATAACTCCTGAACCGTAAGTCCTAGACGCTCGCTCTTGGCTGCATTCGATTCAGCTCGTGGCAGCCAGTCTAAAAAACACTATCTTGGACTTCTCTGCATGTTTCCCAGGCGAGCAATTGGCAGCATGTTCAGAACCATGTTTCTGTGAATAACTCCTGAACCGTAAGTCCTAGACGCTCGCTCTTGGCTGCATTCGATTCAGCTCGTGGCAGCCAGTCTAAAAAACACTATCTTGGACTTCTCTGCATGTTCCTAAGGCAAATGTTTCTAAAGCTAATTCTTGAACCGTAAGTCCTAGACGCTCGATCTTGGCGGCATTCGTCTCAGCGCCTGGCAATTAGTATAGGAGCACTGTGTTTGACTTCTCTGGATGTTTCCCAGGCGAGTTATTGACAAGTAAATCCTAGACGCTCGATCTTGGTTATTTTCGCTTTCGCGGCTGGCAGTAAAAGAACCATGTTTCTGTGAATAACTCCTGAACCGTAAGTCCTAGACGCTCGCTCTTGGCTGCATTCGATTCAGCTCGTGGCAGCCAGTCTAAAAAACACTATCTTGGACTTCTCTGCATGTTTCCCAGGCGAGCAATTGGCAGCATGTTCAGAACCATGTTTCTGTGAATAACTCCTGAACCGTAAGTCCTAGACGCTCGCTCTTGGCTGCATTCGATTCAGCTCGTGGCAGCCAGTCTAAAAAACACTATCTTGGACTTCTCTGCATGTTTCCCAGGCGAGAAATTGGCAGCATGTTCAGAACCATGTTTCTGTGAATAACTCCTGAACCGTAAGTCCTAGACGCTCGCTCTTGGCTGCATTCGATTCAGCTCGTGGCAGCCAGTCTAAAAAACACTATCTTGGACTTCTCTGCATGTTTCCCAGGCGAGCAATTGGCAGCATGTTCAGAACCATGTTTCTGTGAATAACTCCTGAACCGTAAGTCCTAGACGCTCGCTCTTGGCTGCATTCGATTCAGCTCGTGGCAGCCAGTCTAAAAAACACTATCTTGGACTTCTCTGCATGTTTCCCAGGCGAGAAATTGGCAGCATGTTCAGAACCATGTTTCTGTGAATAACTCCTGAACCGTAAGTCCTAGACGCTCGCTCTTGGCTGCATTCGATTCAGCTCGTGGCAGCCAGTCTAAAAAACACTATCTTGGACTTCTCTGCATGTTTCCCAGGCGAGAAATTGGCAGCATGTTCAGAACCATGTTTCTGTGAATAACTCCTGAACCGTAAGTCCTAGACGCTCGCTCTTGGCTGCATTCGATTCAGCTCGTGGCAGCCAGTCTAAAAAACACTATCTTGGACTTCTCTGCATGTTTCCCAGGCGAGAAATTGGCAGCATGTTCAGAACCATGTTTCTGTGAATAACTCCTGAACCGTAAGTCCTAGACGCTCGCTCTTGGCTGCATTCGATTCAGCTCGTGGCAGCCAGTCTAAAAAACACTATCTTGGACTTCTCTGCATGTTTCCCAGGCGAGAAATTGGCAGCATGTTCAGAACCATGTTTCTGTGAATAACTCCTGAACCGTAAGTCCTAGACGCTCGATCTTGGCGGCATTCGTCTCAGCGCCTGGCAATTAGTATAGGAGCACTGTGTTTGACTTCTCTGGATGTTTCCCAGGCGAGTTATTGACAAGTAAATCCTAGACGCTCGATCTTGGTTATTTTCGCTTTCGCGGCTGGCAGTAAAAGAACCATGTTTCTGTGAATAACTCCTGAACCGTAAGTCCTAGACGCTCGCTCTTGGCTGCATTCGATTCAGCTCGTGGCAGCCAGTCTAAAAAACACTATCTTGGACTTCTCTGCATGTTTCCCAGGCGAGAAATTGGCAGCATGTTCAGAACCATGTTTCTGTGAATAACTCCTGAACCGTAAGTCCTAGACGCTCGATCTTGGCGGCATTCGTCTCAGCGCCTGGCAATTAGTATAGGAGCACTGTGTTTGACTTCTCTGGATGTTTCCCAGGCGAGTTATTGACAAGTAAATCCTAGACGCTCGATATTGGTTATTTTCGCTTTCGCGGCTGGCAGTAAAAGAACCATGTTTCTGTGAATAACTCCTGAACCGTAAGTCCTAGACGCTCGCTCTTGGCTGCATTCGATTCAGCTCGTGGCAGCCAGTCTAAAAAACACTATCTTGGACTTCTCTGCATGTTTCCCAGGCGAGCAATTGGCAGCATGTTCAGAACCATGTTTCTGTGAATAACTCCTGAACCGTAAGTCCTAGACGCTCGCTCTTGGCTGCATTCGATTCAGCTCGTGGCAGCCAGTCTAAAAAACACTATCTTGGACTTCTCTGCATGTTTCCCAGGCGAGAAATTGGCAGCATGTTCAGAACCATGTTTCTGTGAATAACTCCTGAACCGTAAGTCCTAGACGCTCGCTCTTGGCTGCATTCGATTCAGCTCGTGGCAGCCAGTCTAAAAAACACTATCTCGGACTTCTCTGCATGTTTCCCAGGCGAGCAATTGGCAGCATGTTCAGAACCATGTTTCTGTGAATAACTCCTGAACCGTAAGTCCTAGACGCTCGCTCTTGGCTGCATTCGATTCAGCTCGTGGCAGCCAGTCTAAAAAACACTATCTTGGACTTCTCTGCATGTTTCCCAGGCGAGAAATTGGCAGCATGTTCAGAACCATGTTTCTGTGAATAACTCCTGAACCGTAAGTCCTAGACGCTCGATCTTGGCGGCATTCGTCTCAGCGCCTGGCAATTAGTATAGGAGCACTGTGTTTGACTTCTCTGGATGTTTCCCAGGCGAGTTATTGACAAGTAAATCCTAGACGCTCGATCTTGGTTATTTTCGCTTTCGCGGCTGGCAGTAAAAGAACCATGTTTCTGTGAATAACTCCTGAACCGTAAGTCCTAGACGCTCGCTCTTGGCTGCATTCGATTCAGCTCGTGGCAGCCAGTCTAAAAAACACTATCTTGGACTTCTCTGCATGTTTCCCAGGCGAGCAATTGGCAGCATGTTCAGAACCATGTTTCTGTGAATAACTCCTGAACCGTAAGTCCTAGACGCTCGCTCTTGGCTGCATTCGATTCAGCTCGTGGCAGCCAGTCTAAAAAACACTATCTTGGACTTCTCTGCATGTTTCCCAGGCGAGCAATTGGCAGCATGTTCAGAACCATGTTTCTGTGAATAACTCCTGAACCGTAAGTCACAGACTCTCGCTCTTGGCTGCATTCGATTCAGCTCGTGGCAGCCAGTCTAAAAAACACTATCTTGGACTTCTCTGCATGTTCCTAAGGCAAATGTTTCTAAAGCTAATTCTTGAACCGTAAGTCCTAGACGCTCGATCTTGGCGGCATTCGTCTCAGCGCCTGGCAATTAGTATAGGAGCACTGTGTTTGACTTCTCTGGATGTTTCCCAGGCGAGTTATTGACAAGTAAATCCTAGACGCTGGATCTTGGTTATTTTCGCTTTCGCGGCTGGCAGTAAAAGAACCATGTTTCTGTGAATAACTCCTGAACCGTAAGTCCTAGACGCTCGCTCTTGGCTGCATTCGATTCAGCTCGTGGCAGCCAGTCTAAAAAACACTATCTTGGACTTCTCTGCATGTTTCCCAGGCGAGCAATTGGCAGCATGTTCAGAACCATGTTTCTGTGAATAACTCCTGAACCGTAAGTCCTAGACGCTCGCTCTTGGCTGCATTCGATTCAGCTCGTGGCAGCCAGTCTAAAAAACACTATCTTGGACTTCTCTGCATGTTCCTAAGGCAAATGTTTCTAAAGCTAATTCTTGAACCGTAAGTCCTAGACGCTCGATCTTGGCGGCATTCGTCTCAGCGCCTGGCAATTAGTATAGGAGCACTGTGTTTGACTTCTCTGGATGTTTCCCAGGCGAGTTATTGACAAGTAAACCCTAGACGCTCGATCTTGGTTATTTTCGCTTTCGCGGCTGGCAGTAAAAGAACCATGTTTCTGTGAATAACTCCTGAACCGTAAGTCCTAGACGCTCGCTCTTGGCTGCATTCGATTCAGCTCGTGGCAGCCAGTCTAAAAAACACTATCTTGGACTTCTCTGCATGTTTCCCAGGCGAGAAATTGGCAGCATGTTCAGAACCATGTTTCTGTGAATAACTCCTGAACCGTAAGTCCTAGACGCTCGATCTTGGCGGCATTCGTCTCAGCGCCTGGCAATTAGTATAGGAGCACTGTGTTTGACTTCTCTGGATGTTTCCCAGGCGAGTTATTGACAAGTAAATCCTAGACGCTCGATCTTGGTTATTTTCGCTTTCGCGGCTGGCAGTAAAAGAACCATGTTTCTGTGAATAACTCCTGAACCGTAAGTCCTAGACGCTCGCTCTTGGCTGCATTCGATTCAGCTCGTGGCAGCCAGTCTAAAAAACACTATCTTGGACTTCTCTGCATGTTTCCCAGGCGAGCAATTGGCAGCATGTTCAGAACCATGTTTCTGTGAATAACTCCTGAACCGTAAGTCCTAGACGCTCGCTCTTGGCTGCATTCGATTCAGCTCGTGGCAGCCAGTCTAAAAAACACTATCTTGGACTTCTCTGCATGTTTCCCAGGCGAGAAATTGGCAGCATGTTCAGAACCATGTTTCTGTGAATAACTCCTGAACCGTAAGTCCTAGACGCTCGCTCTTGGCTGCATTCGATTCAGCTCGTGGCAGCCAGTCTAAAAAACACTATCTTGGACTTCTCTGCATGTTTCCCAGGCGAGCAATTGGCAGCATGTTCAGAACCATGTTTCTGTGAATAACTCCTGAACCGTAAGTCCTAGACGCTCGCTCTTGGCTGCATTCGATTCAGCTCGTGGCAGCCAGTCTAAAAAACACTATCTTGGACTTCTCTGCATGTTTCCCAGGCGAGCAATTGGCAGCATGTTCAGAACCATGTTTCTGTGAATAACTCCTGAACCGTAAGTCCTAGACGCTCGCTCTTGGCTGCATTCGATTCAGCTCGTGGCAGCCAGTCTAAAAAACACTATCTTGGACTTCTCTGCATGTTTCCCAGGCGAGAAATTGGCAGCATGTTCAGAACCATGTTTCTGTGAATAACTCCTGAACCGTAAGTCCTAGACGCTCGCTCTTGGCTGCATTCGATTCAGCTCGTGGCAGCCAGTCTAAAAAACACTATCTTGGACTTCTCTGCATGTTTCCCAGGCGAGCAATTGGCAGCATGTTCAGAACCATGTTTCTGTGAATAACTCCTGAACCGTAAGTCCTAGACGCTCGCTCTTGGCTGCATTCGATTCAGCTCGTGGCAGCCAGTCTAAAAAACACTATCTTGGACTTCTCTGCATGTTTCCCAGGCGAGAAATTGGCAGCATGTTCAGAACCATGTTTCTGTGAATAACTCCTGAACCGTAAGTCCTAGACGCTCGCTCTTGGCTGCATTCGATTCAGCTCGTGGCAGCCAGTCTAAAAAACACTATCTCGGACTTCTCTGCATGTTTCCCAGGCGAGCAATTGGCAGCATGTTCAGAACCATGTTTCTGTGAATAACTCCTGAACCGTAAGTCCTAGACGCTCGCTCTTGGCTGCATTCGATTCAGCTCGTGGCAGCCAGTCTAAAAAACACTATCTTGGACTTCTCTGCATGTTTCCCAGGCGAGAAATTGGCAGCATGTTCAGAACCATGTTTCTGTGAATAACTCCTGAACCGTAAGTCCTAGACGCTCGATCTTGGCGGCATTCGTCTCAGCGCCTGGCAATTAGTATAGGAGCACTGTGTTTGACTTCTCTGGATGTTTCCCAGGCGAGTTATTGACAAGTAAATCCTAGACGCTCGATCTTGGTTATTTTCGCTTTCGCGGCTGGCAGTAAAAGAACCATGTTTCTGTGAATAACTCCTGAACCGTAAGTCCTAGACGCTCGCTCTTGGCTGCATTCGATTCAGCTCGTGGCAGCCAGTCTAAAAAACACTATCTTGGACTTCTCTGCATGTTTCCCAGGCGAGCAATTGGCAGCATGTTCAGAACCATGTTTCTGTGAATAACTCCTGAACCGTAAGTCCTAGACGCTCGCTCTTGGCTGCATTCGATTCAGCTCGTGGCAGCCAGTCTAAAAAACACTATCTTGGACTTCTCTGCATGTTTCCCAGGCGAGAAATTGGCAGCATGTTCAGAACCATGTTTCTGTGAATAACTCCTGAACCGTAAGTCCTAGACGCTCGCTCTTGGCTGCATTCGATTCAGCTCGTGGCAGCCAGTCTAAAAAACACTATCTCGGACTTCTCTGCATGTTTCCCAGGCGAGCAATTGGCAGCATGTTCAGAACCATGTTTCTGTGAATAACTCCTGAACCGTAAGTCCTAGACGCTCGCTCTTGGCTGCATTCGATTCAGCTCGTGGCAGCCAGTCTAAAAAACACTATCTTGGACTTCTCTGCATGTTTCCCAGGCGAGAAATTGGCAGCATGTTCAGAACCATGTTTCTGTGAATAACTCCTGAACCGTAAGTCCTAGACGCTCGATCTTGGCGGCATTCGTCTCAGCGCCTGGCAATTAGTATAGGAGCACTGTGTTTGACTTCTCTGGATGTTTCCCAGGCGAGTTATTGACAAGTAAATCCTAGACGCTCGATCTTGGTTATTTTCGCTTTCGCGGCTGGCAGTAAAAGAACCATGTTTCTGTGAATAACTCCTGAACCGTAAGTCCTAGACGCTCGCTCTTGGCTGCATTCGATTCAGCTCGTGGCAGCCAGTCTAAAAAACACTATCTTGGACTTCTCTGCATGTTTCCCAGGCGAGCAATTGGCAGCATGTTCAGAACCATGTTTCTGTGAATAACTCCTGAACCGTAAGTCCTAGACGCTCGCTCTTGGCTGCATTCGATTCAGCTCGTGGCAGCCAGTCTAGAAAACACTATCTTGGACTTCTCTGCATGTTTCCCAGGCGAGCAATTGGCAGCATGTTCAGAACCATGTTTCTGTGAATAACTCCTGAACCGTAAGTCACAGACGCTCGCTCTTGGCTGCATTCGATTCAGCTCGTGGCAGCCAGTCTAAAAAACACTATCTTGGACTTCTCTGCATGTTCCTAAGGCAAATGTTTCTAAAGCTAATTCTTGAACCGTAAGTCCTAGACGCTCGATCTTGGCGGCATTCGTCTCAGCGCCTGGCAATTAGTATAGGAGCACTGTGTTTGACTTCTCTGGATGTTTCCCAGGCGAGTTATTGACAAGTAAATCCTAGACGCTCGATCTTGGTTATTTTCGCTTTCGCGGCTGGCAGTAAAAGAACCATGTTTCTGTGAATAACTCCTGAACCGTAAGTCCTAGACGCTCGCTCTTGGCTGCATTCGATTCAGCTCGTGGCAGCCAGTCTAAAAAACACTATCTTGGACTTCTCTGCATGTTTCCCAGGCGAGCAATTGGCAGCATGTTCAGAACCATGTTTCTGTGAATAACTCCTGAACCGTAAGTCCTAGACGCTCGCTCTTGGCTGCATTCGATTCAGCTCGTGGCAGCCAGTCTAAAAAACACTATCTTGGACTTCTCTGCATGTTCCTAAGGCAAATGTTTCTAAAGCTAATTCTTGAACCGTAAGTCCTAGACGCTCGATCTTGGCGGCATTCGTCTCAGCGCCTGGCAATTAGTATAGGAGCACTGTGTTTGACTTCTCTGGATGTTTCCCAGGCGAGTTATTGACAAGTAAACCCTAGACGCTCGATCTTGGTTATTTTCGCTTTCGCGGCTGGCAGTAAAAGAACCATGTTTCTGTGAATAACTCCTGAACCGTAAGTCCTAGACGCTCGCTCTTGGCTGCATTCGATTCAGCTCGTGGCAGCCAGTCTAAAAAACACTATCTTGGACTTCTCTGCATGTTTCCCAGGCGAGAAATTGGCAGCATGTTCAGAACCATGTTTCTGTGAATAACTCCTGAACCGTAAGTCCTAGACGCTCGATCTTGGCGGCATTCGTCTCAGCGCCTGGCAATTAGTATAGGAGCACTGTGTTTGACTTCTCTGGATGTTTCCCAGGCGAGTTATTGACAAGTAAATCCTAGACGCTCGATCTTGGTTATTTTCGCTTTCGCGGCTGGCAGTAAAAGAACCATGTTTCTGTGAATAACTCCTGAACCGTAAGTCCTAGACGCTCGCTCTTGGCTGCATTCGATTCAGCTCGTGGCAGCCAGTCTAAAAAACACTATCTTGGACTTCTCTGCATGTTTCCCAGGCGAGCAATTGGCAGCATGTTCAGAACCATGTTTCTGTGAATAACTCCTGAACCGTAAGTCCTAGACGCTCGCTCTTGGCTGCATTCGATTCAGCTCGTGGCAGCCAGTCTAAAAAACACTATCTTGGACTTCTCTGCATGTTTCCCAGGCGAGAAATTGGCAGCATGTTCAGAACCATGTTTCTGTGAATAACTCCTGAACCGTAAGTCCTAGACGCTCGCTCTTGGCTGCATTCGATTCAGCTCGTGGCAGCCAGTCTAAAAAACACTATCTTGGACTTCTCTGCATGTTTCCCAGGCGAGCAATTGGCAGCATGTTCAGAACCATGTTTCTGTGAATAACTCCTGAACCGTAAGTCCTAGACGCTCGCTCTTGGCTGCATTCGATTCAGCTCGTGGCAGCCAGTCTAAAAAACACTATCTTGGACTTCTCTGCATGTTTCCCAGGCGAGAAATTGGCAGCATGTTCAGAACCATGTTTCTGTGAATAACTCCTGAACCGTAAGTCCTAGACGCTCGCTCTTGGCTGCATTCGATTCAGCTCGTGGCAGCCAGTCTAAAAAACACTATCTTGGACTTCTCTGCATGTTTCCCAGGCGAGAAATTGGCAGCATGTTCAGAACCATGTTTCTGTGAATAACTCCTGAACCGTAAGTCCTAGACGCTCGATCTTGGCGGCATTCGTCTCAGCGCCTGGCAATTAGTATAGGAGCACTGTGTTTGACTTCTCTGGATGTTTCCCAGGCGAGTTATTGACAAGTAAATCCTAGACGCTCGATCTTGGTTATTTTCGCTTTCGCGGCTGGCAGTAAAAGAACCATGTTTCTGTGAATAACTCCTGAACCGTAAGTCCTAGACGCTCGCTCTTGGCTGCATTCGATTCAGCTCGTGGCAGCCAGTCTAAAAAACACTATCTTGGACTTCTCTGCATGTTTCCCAGGCGAGAAATTGGCAGCATGTTCAGAACCATGTTTCTGTGAATAACTCCTGAACCGTAAGTCCTAGACGCTCGATCTTGGCGGCATTCGTCTCAGCGCCTGGCAATTAGTATAGGAGCACTGTGTTTGACTTCTCTGGATGTTTCCCAGGCGAGTTATTGACAAGTAAATCCTAGACGCTCGATCTTGGTTATTTTCGCTTTCGCGGCTGGCAGTAAAAGAACCATGTTTCTGTGAATAACTCCTGAACCGTAAGTCCTAGACGCTCGCTCTTGGCTGCATTCGATTCAGCTCGTGGCAGCCAGTCTAAAAAACACTATCTTGGACTTCTCTGCATGTTTCCCAGGCGAGCAATTGGCAGCATGTTCAGAACCATGTTTCTGTGAATAACTCCTGAACCGTAAGTCCTAGACGCTCGCTCTTGGCTGCATTCGATTCAGCTCGTGGCAGCCAGTCTAAAAAACACTATCTTGGACTTCTCTGCATGTTTCCCAGGCGAGAAATTGGCAGCATGTTCAGAACCATGTTTCTGTGAATAACTCCTGAACCGTAAGTCCTAGACGCTCGCTCTTGGCTGCATTCGATTCAGCTCGTGGCAGCCAGTCTAAAAAACACTATCTCGGACTTCTCTGCATGTTTCCCAGGCGAGCAATTGGCAGCATGTTCAGAACCATGTTTCTGTGAATAACTCCTGAACCGTAAGTCCTAGACGCTCGCTCTTGGCTGCATTCGATTCAGCTCGTGGCAGCCAGTCTAAAAAACACTATCTTGGACTTCTCTGCATGTTTCCCAGGCGAGAAATTGGCAGCATGTTCAGAACCATGTTTCTGTGAATAACTCCTGAACCGTAAGTCCTAGACGCTCGATCTTGGCGGCATTCGTCTCAGCGCCTGGCAATTAGTATAGGAGCACTGTGTTTGACTTCTCTGGATGTTTCCCAGGCGAGTTATTGACAAGTAAATCCTAGACGCTCGATCTTGGTTATTTTCGCTTTCGCGGCTGGCAGTAAAAGAACCATGTTTCTGTGAATAACTCCTGAACCGTAAGTCCTAGACGCTCGCTCTTGGCTGCATTCGATTCAGCTCGTGGCAGCCAGTCTAAAAAACACTATCTTGGACTTCTCTGCATGTTTCCCAGGCGAGCAATTGGCAGCATGTTCAGAACCATGTTTCTGTGAATAACTCCTGAACCGTAAGTCCTAGACGCTCGCTCTTGGCTGCATTCGATTCAGCTCGTGGCAGCCAGTCTAGAAAACACTATCTTGGACTTCTCTGCATGTTTCCCAGGCGAGCAATTGGCAGCATGTTCAGAACCATGTTTCTGTGAATAACTCCTGAACCGTAAGTCACAGACGCTCGCTCTTGGCTGCATTCGATTCAGCTCGTGGCAGCCAGTCTAAAAAACACTATCTTGGACTTCTCTGCATGTTCCTAAGGCAAATGTTTCTAAAGCTAATTCTTGAACCGTAAGTCCTAGACGCTCGATCTTGGCGGCATTCGTCTCAGCGCCTGGCAATTAGTATAGGAGCACTGTGTTTGACTTCTCTGGATGTTTCCCAGGCGAGTTATTGACAAGTAAATCCTAGACGCTCGATCTTGGTTATTTTCGCTTTCGCGGCTGGCAGTAAAAGAACCATGTTTCTGTGAATAACTCCTGAACCGTAAGTCCTAGACGCTCGCTCTTGGCTGCATTCGATTCAGCTCGTGGCAGCCAGTCTAAAAAACACTATCTTGGACTTCTCTGCATGTTTCCCAGGCGAGCAATTGGCAGCATGTTCAGAACCATGTTTCTGTGAATAACTCCTGAACCGTAAGTCCTAGACGCTCGCTCTTGGCTGCATTCGATTCAGCTCGTGGCAGCCAGTCTAAAAAACACTATCTTGGACTTCTCTGCATGTTCCTAAGGCAAATGTTTCTAAAGCTAATTCTTGAACCGTAAGTCCTAGACGCTCGATCTTGGCGGCATTCGTCTCAGCGCCTGGCAATTAGTATAGGAGCACTGTGTTTGACTTCTCTGGATGTTTCCCAGGCGAGTTATTGACAAGTAAACCCTAGACGCTCGATCTTGGTTATTTTCGCTTTCGCGGCTGGCAGTAAAAGAACCATGTTTCTGTGAATAACTCCTGAACCGTAAGTCCTAGACGCTCGCTCTTGGCTGCATTCGATTCAGCTCGTGGCAGCCAGTCTAAAAAACACTATCTTGGACTTCTCTGCATGTTTCCCAGGCGAGAAATTGGCAGCATGTTCAGAACCATGTTTCTGTGAATAACTCCTGAACCGTAAGTCCTAGACGCTCGATCTTGGCGGCATTCGTCTCAGCGCCTGGCAATTAGTATAGGAGCACTGTGTTTGACTTCTCTGGATGTTTCCCAGGCGAGTTATTGACAAGTAAATCCTAGACGCTCGATCTTGGTTATTTTCGCTTTCGCGGCTGGCAGTAAAAGAACCATGTTTCTGTGAATAACTCCTGAACCGTAAGTCCTAGACGCTCGCTCTTGGCTGCATTCGATTCAGCTCGTGGCAGCCAGTCTAAAAAACACTATCTTGGACTTCTCTGCATGTTTCCCAGGCGAGCAATTGGCAGCATGTTCAGAACCATGTTTCTGTGAATAACTCCTGAACCGTAAGTCCTAGACGCTCGCTCTTGGCTGCATTCGATTCAGCTCGTGGCAGCCAGTCTAAAAAACACTATCTTGGACTTCTCTGCATGTTTCCCAGGCGAGAAATTGGCAGCATGTTCAGAACCATGTTTCTGTGAATAACTCCTGAACCGTAAGTCCTAGACGCTCGCTCTTGGCTGCATTCGATTCAGCTCGTGGCAGCCAGTCTAAAAAACACTATCTTGGACTTCTCTGCATGTTTCCCAGGCGAGCAATTGGCAGCATGTTCAGAACCATGTTTCTGTGAATAACTCCTGAACCGTAAGTCCTAGACGCTCGCTCTTGGCTGCATTCGATTCAGCTCGTGGCAGCCAGTCTAAAAAACACTATCTTGGACTTCTCTGCATGTTTCCCAGGCGAGAAATTGGCAGCATGTTCAGAACCATGTTTCTGTGAATAACTCCTGAACCGTAAGTCCTAGACGCTCGCTCTTGGCTGCATTCGATTCAGCTCGTGGCAGCCAGTCTAAAAAACACTATCTTGGACTTCTCTGCATGTTTCCCAGGCGAGAAATTGGCAGCATGTTCAGAACCATGTTTCTGTGAATAACTCCTGAACCGTAAGTCCTAGACGCTCGATCTTGGCGGCATTCGTCTCAGCGCCTGGCAATTAGTATAGGAGCACTGTGTTTGACTTCTCTGGATGTTTCCCAGGCGAGTTATTGACAAGTAAATCCTAGACGCTCGATCTTGGTTATTTTCGCTTTCGCGGCTGGCAGTAAAAGAACCATGTTTCTGTGAATAACTCCTGAACCGTAAGTCCTAGACGCTCGCTCTTGGCTGCATTCGATTCAGCTCGTGGCAGCCAGTCTAAAAAACACTATCTTGGACTTCTCTGCATGTTTCCCAGGCGAGAAATTGGCAGCATGTTCAGAACCATGTTTCTGTGAATAACTCCTGAACCGTAAGTCCTAGACGCTCGATCTTGGCGGCATTCGTCTCAGCGCCTGGCAATTAGTATAGGAGCACTGTGTTTGACTTCTCTGGATGTTTCCCAGGCGAGTTATTGACAAGTAAATCCTAGACGCTCGATATTGGTTATTTTCGCTTTCGCGGCTGGCAGTAAAAGAACCATGTTTCTGTGAATAACTCCTGAACCGTAAGTCCTAGACGCTCGCTCTTGGCTGCATTCGATTCAGCTCGTGGCAGCCAGTCTAAAAAACACTATCTTGGACTTCTCTGCATGTTTCCCAGGCGAGCAATTGGCAGCATGTTCAGAACCATGTTTCTGTGAATAACTCCTGAACCGTAAGTCCTAGACGCTCGCTCTTGGCTGCATTCGATTCAGCTCGTGGCAGCCAGTCTAAAAAACACTATCTTGGACTTCTCTGCATGTTTCCCAGGCGAGAAATTGGCAGCATGTTCAGAACCATGTTTCTGTGAATAACTCCTGAACCGTAAGTCCTAGACGCTCGCTCTTGGCTGCATTCGATTCAGCTCGTGGCAGCCAGTCTAAAAAACACTATCTCGGAATTCTCTGCATGTTTCCCAGGCGAGCAATTGGCAGCATGTTCAGAACCATGTTTCTGTGAATAACTCCTGAACCGTAAGTCCTAGACGCTCGCTCTTGGCTGCATTCGATTCAGCTCGTGGCAGCCAGTCTAAAAAACACTATCTTGGACTTCTCTGCATGTTTCCCAGGCGAGAAATTGGCAGCATGTTCAGAACCATGTTTCTGTGAATAACTCCTGAACCGTAAGTCCTAGACGCTCGATCTTGGCGGCATTCGTCTCAGCGCCTGGCAATTAGTATAGGAGCACTGTGTTTGACTTCTCTGGATGTTTCCCAGGCGAGTTATTGACAAGTAAATCCTAGACGCTCGATCTTGGTTATTTTCGCTTTCGCGGCTGGCAGTAAAAGAACCATGTTTCTGTGAATAACTCCTGAACCGTAAGTCCTAGACGCTCGCTCTTGGCTGCATTCGATTCAGCTCGTGGCAGCCAGTCTAAAAAACACTATCTTGGACTTCTCTGCATGTTTCCCAGGCGAGCAATTGGCAGCATGTTCAGAACCATGTTTCTGTGAATAACTCCTGAACCGTAAGTCCTAGACGCTCGCTCTTGGCTGCATTCGATTCAGCTCGTGGCAGCCAGTCTAAAAAACACTATCTTGGACTTCTCTGCATGTTTCCCAGGCGAGCAATTGGCAGCATGTTCAGAACCATGTTTCTGTGAATAACTCCTGAACCGTAAGTCACAGACTCTCGCTCTTGGCTGCATTCGATTCAGCTCGTGGCAGCCAGTCTAAAAAACACTATCTTGGACTTCTCTGCATGTTCCTAAGGCAAATGTTTCTAAAGCTAATTCTTGAACCGTAAGTCCTAGACGCTCGATCTTGGCGGCATTCGTCTCAGCGCCTGGCAATTAGTATAGGAGCACTGTGTTTGACTTCTCTGGATGTTTCCCAGGCGAGTTATTGACAAGTAAATCCTAGACGCTCGATCTTGGTTATTTTCGCTTTCGCGGCTGGCAGTAAAAGAACCATGTTTCTGTGAATAACTCCTGAACCGTAAGTCCTAGACGCTCGCTCTTGGCTGCATTCGATTCAGCTCGTGGCAGCCAGTCTAAAAAACACTATCTTGGACTTCTCTGCATGTTTCCCAGGCGAGCAATTGGCAGCATGTTCAGAACCATGTTTCTGTGAATAACTCCTGAACCGTAAGTCCTAGACGCTCGCTCTTGGCTGCATTCGATTCAGCTCGTGGCAGCCAGTCTAAAAAACACTATCTTGGACTTCTCTGCATGTTCCTAAGGCAAATGTTTCTAAAGCTAATTCTTGAACCGTAAGTCCTAGACGCTCGATCTTGGCGGCATTCGTCTCAGCGCCTGGCAATTAGTATAGGAGCACTGTGTTTGACTTCTCTGGATGTTTCCCAGGCGAGTTATTGACAAGTAAACCCTAGACGCTCGATCTTGGTTATTTTCGCTTTCGCGGCTGGCAGTAAAAGAACCATGTTTCTGTGAATAACTCCTGAACCGTAAGTCCTAGACGCTCGCTCTTGGCTGCATTCGATTCAGCTCGTGGCAGCCAGTCTAAAAAACACTATCTTGGACTTCTCTGCATGTTTCCCAGGCGAGAAATTGGCAGCATGTTCAGAACCATGTTTCTGTGAATAACTCCTGAACCGTAAGTCCTAGACGCTCGATCTTGGCGGCATTCGTCTCAGCGCCTGGCAATTAGTATAGGAGCACTGTGTTTGACTTCTCTGGATGTTTCCCAGGCGAGTTATTGACAAGTAAATCCTAGACGCTCGATCTTGGTTATTTTCGCTTTCGCGGCTGGCAGTAAAAGAACCATGTTTCTGTGAATAACTCCTGAACCGTAAGTCCTAGACGCTCGCTCTTGGCTGCATTCGATTCAGCTCGTGGCAGCCAGTCTAAAAAACACTATCTTGGACTTCTCTGCATGTTTCCCAGGCGAGCAATTGGCAGCATGTTCAGAACCATGTTTCTGTGAATAACTCCTGAACCGTAAGTCCTAGACGCTCGCTCTTGGCTGCATTCGATTCAGCTCGTGGCAGCCAGTCTAAAAAACACTATCTTGGACTTCTCTGCATGTTTCCCAGGCGAGCAATTGGCAGCATGTTCAGAACCATGTTTCTGTGAATAACTCCTGAACCGTAAGTCCTAGACGCTCGCTCTTGGCTGCATTCGATTCAGCTCGTGGCAGCCAGTCTAAAAAACACTATCTTGGACTTCTCTGCATGTTTCCCAGGCGAGCAATTGGCAGCATGTTCAGAACCATGTTTCTGTGAATAACTCCTGAACCGTAAGTCCTAGACGCTCGCTCTTGGCTGCATTCGATTCAGCTCGTGGCAGCCAGTCTAAAAAACACTATCTTGGACTTCTCTGCATGTTTCCCAGGCGAGAAATTGGCAGCATGTTCAGAACCATGTTTCTGTGAATAACTCCTGAACCGTAAGTCCTAGACGCTCGATCTTGGCGGCATTCGTCTCAGCGCCTGGCAATTAGTATAGGAGCACTGTGTTTGACTTCTCTGGATGTTTCCCAGGCGAGTTATTGACAAGTAAATCCTAGACGCTCGATCTTGGTTATTTTCGCTTTCGCGGCTGGCAGTAAAAGAACAATGTTTCTGTGAATAACTCCTGAACCGTAAGTCCTAGACGCTCGCTCTTGGCTGCATTCGATTCAGCTCGTGGCAGCCAGTCTAAAAAACACTATCTTGGACTTCTCTGCATGTTTCCCAGGCGAGAAATTGGCAGCATGTTCAGAACCATGTTTCTGTGAATAACTCCTGAACCGTAAGTCCTAGACGCTCGATCTTGGCGGCATTCGTCTCAGCGCCTGGCAATTAGTATAGGAGCACTGTGTTTGACTTCTCTGGATGTTTCCCAGGCGAGTTATTGACAAGTAAATCCTAGACGCTCGATCTTGGTTATTTTCGCTTTCGCGGCTGGCAGTAAAAGAACCATGTTTCTGTGAATAACTCCTGAACCGTAAGTCCTAGACGCTCGCTCTTGGCTGCATTCGATTCAGCTCGTGGCAGCCAGTCTAAAAAACACTATCTTGGACTTCTCTGCATGTTTCCCAGGCGAGCAATTGGCAGCATGTTCAGAACCATGTTTCTGTGAATAACTCCTGAACCGTAAGTCCTAGACGCTCGCTCTTGGCTGCATTCGATTCAGCTCGTGGCAGCCAGTCTAAAAAACACTATCTTGGACTTCTCTGCATGTTTCCCAGGCGAGCAATTGGCAGCATGTTCAGAACCATGTTTCTGTGAATAACTCCTGAACCGTAAGTCCTAGACGCTCGCTCTTGGCTGCATTCGATTCAGCTCGTGGCAGCCAGTCTAAAAAACACTATCTTGGACTTCTCTGCATGTTTCCCAGGCGAGAAATTGGCAGCATGTTCAGAACCATGTTTCTGTGAATAACTCCTGAACCGTAAGTCCTAGACGCTCGCTCTTGGCTGCATTCGATTCAGCTCGTGGCAGCCAGTCTAAAAAACACTATCTTGGACTTCTCTGCATGTTCCTAAGGCAAATGTTTCTAAAGCTAATTCTTGAACCGTAAGTCCTAGACGCTCGATCTTGGCGGCATTCGTCTCAGCGCCTGGCAATTAGTATAGGAGCCTTGTGTTTGACTTCTCTGGATGTTTCCCAGGCGAGTTATTGACAAGTAAATCCTAGACGCTCGATCTTGGTTATTTTCGCTTTCGCGGCTGGCAGTAAAAGAACCATGTTTCTGTGAATAACTCCTGAACCGTAAGTCCTAGACGCTCGCTCTTGGCTGCATTCGATTCAGCTCGTGGCAGCCAGTCTAAAAAACACTATCTTGGACTTCTCTGCATGTTTCCCAGGCGAGAAATTGGCAGCATGTTCAGAACCATGTTTCTGTGAATAACTCCTGAACCGTAAGTCCTAGACGCTCGATCTTGGCGGCATTCGTCTCAGCGCCTGGCAATTAGTATAGGAGCACTGTGTTTGACTTCTCTGGATGTTTCCCAGGCGAGTTATTGACAAGTAAATCCTAGACGCTCGATCTTGGTTATTTTCGCTTTCGCGGCTGGCAGTAAAAGAACCATGTTTCTGTGAATAACTCCTGAACCGTAAGTCCTAGACGCTCGCTCTTGGCTGCATTCGATTCAGCTCGTGGCAGCCAGTCTAAAAAACACTATCTTGGACTTCTCTGCATGTTTCCCAGGCGAGAAATTGGCAGCATGTTCAGAACCATGTTTCTGTGAATAACTCCTGAACCGTAAGTCCTAGACGCTCGCTCTTGGCTGCATTCGATTCAGCTCGTGGCAGCCAGTCTAAAAAACACTATCTTGGACTTCTCTGCATGTTTCCCAGGCGAGCAATTGGCAGCATGTTCAGAACCATGTTTCTGTGAATAACTCCTGAACCGTAAGTCCTAGACGCTCGCTCTTGGCTGCATTCGATTCAGCTCGTGGCAGCCAGTCTAAAAAACACTATCTTGGACTTCTCTGCATGTTTCCCAGGCGAGAAATTGGCAGCATGTTCAGAACCATGTTTCTGTGAATAACTCCTGAACCGTAAGTCCTAGACGCTCGCTCTTGGCTGCATTCGATTCAGCTCGTGGCAGCCAGTCTAAAAAACACTATCTTGGACTTCTCTGCATGTTTCCCAGGCGAGCAATTGGCAGCATGTTCAGAACCATGTTTCTGTGAATAACTCCTGAACCGTAAGTCCTAGACGCTCGATCTTGGCGGCATTCGTCTCAGCGCCTGGCAATTAGTATAGGAGCACTGTGTTTGACTTCTCTGGATGTTTCCCAGGCGAGTTATTGACAAGTAAATCCTAGACGCTCGATCTTGGTTATTTTCGCTTTCGCGGCTGGCAGTAAAAGAACCATGTTTCTGTGAATAACTCCTGAACCGTAAGTCCTAGACGCTCGCTCTTGGCTGCATTCGATTCAGCTCGTGGCAGCCAGTCTAAAAAACACTATCTTGGACTTCTCTGCATGTTTCCCAGGCGAGCAATTGGCAGCATGTTCAGAACCATGTTTCTGTGAATAACTCCTGAACCGTAAGTCCTAGACGCTCGCTCTTGGCTGCATTCGATTCAGCTCGTGGCAGCCAGTCTAAAAAACACTATCTTGGACTTCTCTGCATGTTTCCCAGGCGAGCAATTGGCAGCATGTTCAGAACCATGTTTCTGTGAATAACTCCTGAACCGTAAGTCCTAGACGCTCGCTCTTGGCTGCATTCGATTCAGCTCGTGGCAGCCAGTCTAAAAAACACTATCTTGGACTTCTCTGCATGTTCCTAAGGCAAATGTTTCTAAAGCTAATTCTTGAACCGTAAGTCCTAGACGCTCGATCTTGGCGGCATTCGTCTCAGCGCCTGGCAATTAGTATAGGAGCACTGTGTTTGACTTCTCTGGATGTTTCCCAGGCGAGTTATTGACAAGTAAATCCTAGACGCTCGATCTTGGTTATTTTCGCTTTCGCGGCTGGCAGTAAAAGAACCATGTTTCTGTGAATAACTCCTGAACCGTAAGTCCTAGACGCTCGCTCTTGGCTGCATTCGATTCAGCTCGTGGCAGCCAGTCTAAAAAACACTATCTTGGACTTCTCTGCATGTTTCCCAGGCGAGCAATTGGCAGCATGTTCAGAACCATGTTTCTGTGAATAACTCCTGAACCGTAAGTCCTAGACGCTCGCTCTTGGCTGCATTCGATTCAGCTCGTGGCAGCCAGTCTAAAAAACACTATCTTGGACTTCTCTGCATGTTTCCCAGGCGAGCAATTGGCAGCATGTTCAGAACCATGTTTCTGTGAATAACTCCTGAACCGTAAGTCCTAGACGCTCGCTCTTGGCTGCATTCGATTCAGCTCGTGGCAGCCAGTCTAAAAAACACTATCTTGGACTTCTCTGCATGTTTCCCAGGCGAGAAATTGGCAGCATGTTCAGAACCATGTTTCTGTGAATAACTCCTGAACCGTAAGTCCTAGACGCTCGCTCTTGGCTGCATTCGATTCAGCTCGTGGCAGCCAGTCTAAAAAACACTATCTTGGACTTCTCTGCATGTTTCCCAGGCGAGAAATTGGCAGCATGTTCAGAACCATGTTTCTGTGAATAACTCCTGAACCGTAAGTCCTAGACGCTCGCTCTTGGCTGCATTCGATTCAGCTCGTGGCAGCCAGTCTAAAAAACACTATCTTGGACTTCTCTGCATGTTTCCCAGGCGAGAAATTGGCAGCATGTTCAGAACCATGTTTCTGTGAATAACTCCTGAACCGTAAGTCCTAGACGCTCGATCTTGGCGGCATTCGTCTCAGCGCCTGGCAATTAGTATAGGAGCACTGTGTTTGACTTCTCTGGATGTTTCCCAGGCGAGTTATTGACAAGTAAATCCTAGACGCTCGATCTTGGTTATTTTCGCTTTCGCGGCTGGCAGTAAAAGAACCATGTTTCTGTGAATAACTCCTGAACCGTAAGTCCTAGACGCTCGCTCTTGGCTGCATTCGATTCAGCTCGTGGCAGCCAGTCTAAAAAACACTATCTTGGACTTCTCTGCATGTTTCCCAGGCGAGCAATTGGCAGCATGTTCAGAACCATGTTTCTGTGAATAACTCCTGAACCGTAAGTCCTAGACGCTCGCTCTTGGCTGCATTCGATTCAGCTCGTGGCAGCCAGTCTAAAAAACACTATCTTGGACTTCTCTGCATGTTTCCCAGGCGAGCAATTGGCAGCATGTTCAGAACCATGTTTCTGTGAATAACTCCTGAACCGTAAGTCCTAGACGCTCGCTCTTGGCTGCATTCGATTCAGCTCGTGGCAGCCAGTCTAAAAAACACTATCTTGGACTTCTCTGCATGTTTCCCAGGCGAGAAATTGGCAGCATGTTCAGAACCATGTTTCTGTGAATAACTCCTGAACCGTAAGTCCTAGACGCTCGCTCTTGGCTGCATTCGATTCAGCTCGTGGCAGCCAGTCTAAAAAACACTATCTTGGACTTCTCTGCATGTTCCTAAGGCAAATGTTTCTAAAGCTAATTCTTGAACCGTAAGTCCTAGACGCTCGATCTTGGCGGCATTCGTCTCAGCGCCTGGCAATTAGTATAGGAGCCTTGTGTTTGACTTCTCTGGATGTTTCCCAGGCGAGTTATTGACAAGTAAATCCTAGACGCTCGATCTTGGTTATTTTCGCTTTCGCGGCTGGCAGTAAAAGAACCATGTTTCTGTGAATAACTCCTGAACCGTAAGTCCTAGACGCTCGCTCTTGGCTGCATTCGATTCAGCTCGTGGCAGCCAGTCTAAAAAACACTATCTTGGACTTCTCTGCATGTTTCCCAGGCGAGAAATTGGCAGCATGTTCAGAACCATGTTTCTGTGAATAACTCCTGAACCGTAAGTCCTAGACGCTCGATCTTGGCGGCATTCGTCTCAGCGCCTGGCAATTAGTATAGGAGCACTGTGTTTGACTTCTCTGGATGTTTCCCAGGCGAGTTATTGACAAGTAAATCCTAGACGCTCGATCTTGGTTATTTTCGCTTTCGCGGCTGGCAGTAAAAGAACCATGTTTCTGTGAATAACTCCTGAACCGTAAGTCCTAGACGCTCGCTCTTGGCTGCATTCGATTCAGCTCGTGGCAGCCAGTCTAAAAAACACTATCTTGGACTTCTCTGCATGTTTCCCAGGCGAGAAATTGGCAGCATGTTCAGAACCATGTTTCTGTGAATAACTCCTGAACCGTAAGTCCTAGACGCTCGCTCTTGGCTGCATTCGATTCAGCTCGTGGCAGCCAGTCTAAAAAACACTATCTTGGACTTCTCTGCATGTTTCCCAGGCGAGCAATTGGCAGCATGTTCAGAACCATGTTTCTGTGAATAACTCCTGAACCGTAAGTCCTAGACGCTCGCTCTTGGCTGCATTCGATTCAGCTCGTGGCAGCCAGTCTAAAAAACACTATCTTGGACTTCTCTGCATGTTTCCCAGGCGAGAAATTGGCAGCATGTTCAGAACCATGTTTCTGTGAATAACTCCTGAACCGTAAGTCCTAGACGCTCGCTCTTGGCTGCATTCGATTCAGCTCGTGGCAGCCAGTCTAAAAAACACTATCTTGGACTTCTCTGCATGTTTCCCAGGCGAGCAATTGGCAGCATGTTCAGAACCATGTTTCTGTGAATAACTCCTGAACCGTAAGTCCTAGACGCTCGATCTTGGCGGCATTCGTCTCAGCGCCTGGCAATTAGTATAGGAGCACTGTGTTTGACTTCTCTGGATGTTTCCCAGGCGAGTTATTGACAAGTAAATCCTAGACGCTCGATCTTGGTTATTTTCGCTTTCGCGGCTGGCAGTAAAAGAACCATGTTTCTGTGAATAACTCCTGAACCGTAAGTCCTAGACGCTCGCTCTTGGCTGCATTCGATTCAGCTCGTGGCAGCCAGTCTAAAAAACACTATCTTGGACTTCTCTGCATGTTTCCCAGGCGAGCAATTGGCAGCATGTTCAGAACCATGTTTCTGTGAATAACTCCTGAACCGTAAGTCACAGACTCTCGCTCTTGGCTGCATTCGATTCAGCTCGTGGCAGCCAGTCTAAAAAACACTATCTTGGACTTCTCTGCATGTTCCTAAGGCAAATGTTTCTAAAGCTAATTCTTGAACCGTAAGTCCTAGACGCTCGATCTTGGCGGCATTCGTCTCAGCGCCTGGCAATTAGTATAGGAGCACTGTGTTTGACTTCTCTGGATGTTTCCCAGGCGAGTTATTGACAAGTAAATCCTAGACGCTCGATCTTGGTTATTTTCGCTTTCGCGGCTGGCAGTAAAAGAACCATGTTTCTGTGAATAACTCCTGAACCGTAAGTCCTAGACGCTCGCTCTTGGCTGCATTCGATTCAGCTCGTGGCAGCCAGTCTAAAAAACACTATCTTGGACTTCTCTGCATGTTTCCCAGGCGAGCAATTGGCAGCATGTTCAGAACCATGTTTCTGTGAATAACTCCTGAACCGTAAGTCCTAGACGCTCGCTCTTGGCTGCATTCGATTCAGCTCGTGGCAGCCAGTCTAAAAAACACTATCTTGGACTTCTCTGCATGTTTCCCAGGCGAGCAATTGGCAGCATGTTCAGAACCATGTTTCTGTGAATAACTCCTGAACCGTAAGTCCTAGACGCTCGCTCTTGGCTGCATTCGATTCAGCTCGTGGCAGCCAGTCTAAAAAACACTATCTTGGACTTCTCTGCATGTTCCTAAGGCAAATGTTTCTAAAGCTAATTCTTGAACCGTAAGTCCTAGACGCTCGATCTTGGCGGCATTCGTCTCAGCGCCTGGCAATTAGTATAGGAGCACTGTGTTTGACTTCTCTGGATGTTTCCCAGGCGAGTTATTGACAAGTAAATCCTAGACGCTCGATCTTGGTTATTTTCGCTTTAGCGGCTGGCAGTAAAAGAACCATGTTTCTGTGAATAACTCCTGAACCGTAAGTCCTAGACGCTCGCTCTTGGCTGCATTCGATTCAGCTCGTGGCAGCCAGTCTAAAAAACACTATCTTGGACTTCTCTGCATGTTTCCCAGGCGAGCAATTGGCAGCATGTTCAGAACCATGTTTCTGTGAATAACTCCTGAACCGTAAGTCCTAGACGCTCGCTCTTGGCTGCATTCGATTCAGCTCGTGGCAGCCAGTCTAAAAAACACTATCTTGGACTTCTCTGCATGTTTCCCAGGCGAGCAATTGGCAGCATGTTCAGAACCATGTTTCTGTGAATAACTCCTGAACCGTAAGTCCTAGACGCTCGCTCTTGGCTGCATTCGATTCAGCTCGTGGCAGCCAGTCTAAAAAACACTATCTTGGACTTCTCTGCATGTTTCCCAGGCGAGAAATTGGCAGCATGTTCAGAACCATGTTTCTGTGAATAACTCCTGAACCGTAAGTCCTAGACGCTCGCTCTTGGCTGCATTCGATTCAGCTCGTGGCAGCCAGTCTAAAAAACACTATCTTGGACTTCTCTGCATGTTTCCCAGGCGAGAAATTGGCAGCATGTTCAGAACCATGTTTCTGTGAATAACTCCTGAACCGTAAGTCCTAGACGCTCGCTCTTGGCTGCATTCGATTCAGCTCGTGGCAGCCAGTCTAAAAAACACTATCTTGGACTTCTCTGCATGTTTCCCAGGCGAGAAATTGGCAGCATGTTCAGAACCATGTTTCTGTGAATAACTCCTGAACCGTAAGTCCTAGACGCTCGATCTTGGCGGCATTCGTCTCAGCGCCTGGCAATTAGTATAGGAGCACTGTGTTTGACTTCTCTGGATGTTTCCCAGGCGAGTTATTGACAAGTAAATCCTAGACGCTCGATATTGGTTATTTTCGCTTTCGCGGCTGGCAGTAAAAGAACCATGTTTCTGTGAATAACTCCTGAACCGTAAGTCCTAGACGCTCGCTCTTGGCTGCATTCGATTCAGCTCGTGGCAGCCAGTCTAAAAAACACTATCTTGGACTTCTCTGCATGTTTCCCAGGCGAGCAATTGGCAGCATGTTCAGAACCATGTTTCTGTGAATAACTCCTGAACCGTAAGTCCTAGACGCTCGCTCTTGGCTGCATTCGATTCAGCTCGTGGCAGCCAGTCTAAAAAACACTATCTTGGACTTCTCTGCATGTTTCCCAGGCGAGAAATTGGCAGCATGTTCAGAACCATGTTTCTGTGAATAACTCCTGAACCGTAAGTCCTAGACGCTCGCTCTTGGCTGCATTCGATTCAGCTCGTGGCAGCCAGTCTAAAAAACACTATCTCGGACTTCTCTGCATGTTTCCCAGGCGAGCAATTGGCAGCATGTTCAGAACCATGTTTCTGTGAATAACTCCTGAACCGTAAGTCCTAGACGCTCGCTCTTGGCTGCATTCGATTCAGCTCGTGGCAGCCAGTCTAAAAAACACTATCTTGGACTTCTCTGCATGTTTCCCAGGCGAGAAATTGGCAGCATGTTCAGAACCATGTTTCTGTGAATAACTCCTGAACCGTAAGTCCTAGACGCTCGATCTTGGCGGCATTCGTCTCAGCGCCTGGCAATTAGTATAGGAGCACTGTGTTTGACTTCTCTGGATGTTTCCCAGGCGAGTTATTGACAAGTAAATCCTAGACGCTCGATCTTGGTTATTTTCGCTTTCGCGGCTGGCAGTAAAAGAACCATGTTTCTGTGAATAACTCCTGAACCGTAAGTCCTAGACGCTCGCTCTTGGCTGCATTCGATTCAGCTCGTGGCAGCCAGTCTAAAAAACACTATCTTGGACTTCTCTGCATGTTTCCCAGGCGAGCAATTGGCAGCATGTTCAGAACCATGTTTCTGTGAATAATTCAGCTCGTGGCAGCCAGTCTAAAAAACACTATCTTGGACTTCTCTGCATGTTTCCCAGGCGAGCAATTGGCAGCATGTTCAGAACCATGTTTCTGTGAATAACTCCTGAACCGTAAGTCCTAGACGCTCGCTCTTGGCTGCATTCGATTCAGCTCGTGGCAGCCAGTCTAAAAAACACTATCTTGGACTTCTCTGCATGTTTCCCAGGCGAGAAATTGGCAGCATGTTCAGAACCATGTTTCTGTGAATAACTCCTGAACCGTAAGTCCTAGACGCTCGCTCTTGGCTGCATTCGATTCAGCTCGTGGCAGCCAGTCTAAAAAACACTATCTTGGACTTCTCTGCATGTTTCCCAGGCGAGCAATTGGCAGCATGTTCAGAACCATGTTTCTGTGAATAACTCCTGAACCGTAAGTCCTAGACGCTCGCTCTTGGCTGCATTCGATTCAGCTCGTGGCAGCCAGTCTAAAAAACACTATCTTGGACTTCTCTGCATGTTTCCCAGGCGAGAAATTGGCAGCATGTTCAGAACCATGTTTCTGTGAATAACTCCTGAACCGTAAGTCCTAGACGCTCGCTCTTGGCTGCATTCGATTCAGCTCGTGGCAGCCAGTCTAAAAAACACTATCTTGGACTTCTCTGCATGTTCCTAAGGCAAATGTTTCTAAAGCTAATTCTTGAACCGTAAGTCCTAGACGCTCGATCTTGGCGGCATTCGTCTCAGCGCCTGGCAATTAGTATAGGAGCCTTGTGTTTGACTTCTCTGGATGTTTCCCAGGCGAGTTATTGACAAGTAAATCCTAGACGCTCGATCTTGGTTATTTTCGCTTTCGCGGCTGGCAGTAAAAGAACCATGTTTCTGTGAATAACTCCTGAACCGTAAGTCCTAGACGCTCGCTCTTGGCTGCATTCGATTCAGCTCGTGGCAGCCAGTCTAAAAAACACTATCTTGGACTTCTCTGCATGTTTCCCAGGCGAGAAATTGGCAGCATGTTCAGAACCATGTTTCTGTGAATAACTCCTGAACCGTAAGTCCTAGACGCTCGATCTTGGCGGCATTCGTCTCAGCGCCTGGCAATTAGTATAGGAGCACTGTGTTTGACTTCTCTGGATGTTTCCCAGGCGAGTTATTGACAAGTAAATCCTAGACGCTCGATCTTGGTTATTTTCGCTTTCGCGGCTGGCAGTAAAAGAACCATGTTTCTGTGAATAACTCCTGAACCGTAAGTCCTAGACGCTCGCTCTTGGCTGCATTCGATTCAGCTCGTGGCAGCCAGTCTAAAAAACACTATCTTGGACTTCTCTGCATGTTTCCCAGGCGAGAAATTGGCAGCATGTTCAGAACCATGTTTCTGTGAATAACTCCTGAACCGTAAGTCCTAGACGCTCGCTCTTGGCTGCATTCGATTCAGCTCGTGGCAGCCAGTCTAAAAAACACTATCTTGGACTTCTCTGCATGTTTCCCAGGCGAGCAATTGGCAGCATGTTCAGAACCATGTTTCTGTGAATAACTCCTGAACCGTAAGTCCTAGACGCTCGCTCTTGGCTGCATTCGATTCAGCTCGTGGCAGCCAGTCTAAAAAACACTATCTTGGACTTCTCTGCATGTTTCCCAGGCGAGAAATTGGCAGCATGTTCAGAACCATGTTTCTGTGAATAACTCCTGAACCGTAAGTCCTAGACGCTCGATCTTGGCGGCATTCGTCTCAGCGCCTGGCAATTAGTATAGGAGCACTGTGTTTGACTTCTCTGGATGTTTCCCAGGCGAGTTATTGACAAGTAAATCCTAGACGCTCGATCTTGGTTATTTTCGCTTTGGCGGCTGGCAGTAAAAGAACCATGTTTCTGTGAATAACTCCTGAACCGTAAGTCCTAGACGCTCGCTCTTGGCTGCATTCGATTCAGCTCGTGGCAGCCAGTCTAAAAAACACTATCTTGGACTTCTCTGCATGTTTCCCAGACGAGAAATTGGCAGCATGTTCAGAACCATGTTTCTGTGAATAACTCCTGAACCGTAAGTCCTAGACGCTCGATCTTGGCGGCATTCGTCTCAGCGCCTGGCAATTAGTATAGGAGCACTGTGTTTGACTTCTCTGGATGTTTCCCAGGCGAGTTATTGACAAGTAAATCCTAGACGCTCGATCTTGGTTATTTTCGCATTCGCGGCTGGCAGTAAAAGAACCATGTTTCTGTGAATAACTCCTGAACCGTAAGTCCTAGACGCTCGCTCTTGGCTGCATTCGATTCAGCTCGTGGCAGCCAGTCTAAAAAACACTATCTTGGACTTCTCTGCATGTTTCCCAGGCGAGCAATTGGCAGCATGTTCAGAACCATGTTTCTGTGAATAACTCCTGAACCGTAAGTCCTAGACGCTCGCTCTTGGCTGCATTCGATTCAGCTCGTGGCAGCCAGTCTAAAAAACACTATCTTGGACTTCTCTGCATGTTTCCCAGGCGAGAAATTGGCAGCATGTTCAGAACCATGTTTCTGTGAATAACTCCTGAACCGTAAGTCCTAGACGCTCGCTCTTGGCTGCATTCGATTCAGCTCGTGGCAGCCAGTCTAAAAAACACTATCTCGGACTTCTCTGCATGTTTCCCAGGCGAGCAATTGGCAGCATGTTCAGAACCATGTTTCTGTGAATAACTCCTGAACCGTAAGTCCTAGACGCTCGCTCTTGGCTGCATTCGATTCAGCTCGTGGCAGCCAGTCTAAAAAACACTATCTTGGACTTCTCTGCATGTTTCCCAGGCGAGAAATTGGCAGCATGTTCAGAACCATGTTTCTGTGAATAACTCCTGAACCGTAAGTCCTAGACGCTCGATCTTGGCGGCATTCGTCTCAGCGCCTGGCAATTAGTATAGGAGCACTGTGTTTGACTTCTCTGGATGTTTCCCAGGCGAGTTATTGACAAGTAAATCCTAGACGCTCGATCTTGGTTATTTTCGCTTTCGCGGCTGGCAGTAAAAGAACCATGTTTCTGTGAATAACTCCTGAACCGTAAGTCCTAGACGCTCGCTCTTGGCTGCATTCGATTCAGCTCGTGGCAGCCAGTCTAAAAAACACTATCTTGGACTTCTCTGCATGTTTCCCAGGCGAGCAATTGGCAGCATGTTCAGAACCATGTTTCTGTGAATAACTCCTGAACCGTAAGTCCTAGACGCTCGCTCTTGGCTGCATTCGATTCAGCTCGTGGCAGCCAGTCTAGAAAACACTATCTTGGACTTCTCTGCATGTTTCCCAGGCGAGCAATTGGCAGCATGTTCAGAACCATGTTTCTGTGAATAACTCCTGAACCGTAAGTCACAGACGCTCGCTCTTGGCTGCATTCGATTCAGCTCGTGGCAGCCAGTCTAAAAAACACTATCTTGGACTTCTCTGCATGTTCCTAAGGCAAATGTTTCTAAAGCTAATTCTTGAACCGTAAGTCCTAGACGCTCGATCTTGGCGGCATTCGTCTCAGCGCCTGGCAATTAGTATAGGAGCACTGTGTTTGACTTCTCTGGATGTTTCCCAGGCGAGTTATTGACAAGTAAATCCTAGACGCTCGATCTTGGTTATTTTCGCTTTCGCGGCTGGCAGTAAAAGAACCATGTTTCTGTGAATAACTCCTGAACCGTAAGTCCTAGACGCTCGCTCTTGGCTGCATTCGATTCAGCTCGTGGCAGCCAGTCTAAAAAACACTATCTTGGACTTCTCTGCATGTTTCCCAGGCGAGCAATTGGCAGCATGTTCAGAACCATGTTTCTGTGAATAACTCCTGAACCGTAAGTCCTAGACGCTCGCTCTTGGCTGCATTCGATTCAGCTCGTGGCAGCCAGTCTAAAAAACACTATCTTGGACTTCTCTGCATGTTCCTAAGGCAAATGTTTCTAAAGCTAATTCTTGAACCGTAAGTCCTAGACGCTCGATCTTGGCGGCATTCGTCTCAGCGCCTGGCAATTAGTATAGGAGCACTGTGTTTGACTTCTCTGGATGTTTCCCAGGCGAGTTATTGACAAGTAAATCCTAGACGCTCGATCTTGGTTATTTTCGCTTTCGCGGCTGGCAGTAAAAGAACCATGTTTCTGTGAATAACTCCTGAACCGTAAGTCCTAGACGCTCGCTCTTGGCTGCATTCGATTCAGCTCGTGGCAGCCAGTCTAAAAAACACTATCTTGGACTTCTCTGCATGTTTCCCAGGCGAGCAATTGGCAGCATGTTCAGAACCATGTTTCTGTGAATAACTCCTGAACCGTAAGTCCTAGACGCTCGCTCTTGGCTGCATTCGATTCAGCTCGTGGCAGCCAGTCTAAAAAACACTATCTTGGACTTCTCTGCATGTTTCCCAGGCGAGAAATTGGCAGCATGTTCAGAACCATGTTTCTGTGAATAACTCCTGAACCGTAAGTCCTAGACGCTCGATCTTGGCGGCATTCGTCTCAGCGCCTGGCAATTAGTATAGGAGCACTGTGTTTGACTTCTCTGGATGTTTCCCAGGCGAGTTATTGACAAGTAAATCCTAGACGCTCGATCTTGGTTATTTTCGCTTTCGCGGCTGGCAGTAAAAGAACCATGTTTCTGTGAATAACTCCTGAACCGTAAGTCCTAGACGCTCGCTCTTGGCTGCATTCGATTCAGCTCGTGGCAGCCAGTCTAAAAAACACTATCTTGGACTTCTCTGCATGTTTCCCAGGCGAGCAATTGGCAGCATGTTCAGAACCATGTTTCTGTGAATAACTCCTGAACCGTAAGTCCTAGACGCTCGCTCTTGGCTGCATTCGATTCAGCTCGTGGCAGCCAGTCTAGAAAACACTATCTTGGACTTCTCTGCATGTTTCCCAGGCGAGCAATTGGCAGCATGTTCAGAACCATGTTTCTGTGAATAACTCCTGAACCGTAAGTCACAGACGCTCGCTCTTGGCTGCATTCGATTCAGCTCGTGGCAGCCAGTCTAAAAAACACTATCTTGGACTTCTCTGCATGTTCCTAAGGCAAATGTTTCTAAAGCTAATTCTTGAACCGTAAGTCCTAGACGCTCGATCTTGGCGGCATTCGTCTCAGCGCCTGGCAATTAGTATAGGAGCACTGTGTTTGACTTCTCTGGATGTTTCCCAGGCGAGTTATTGACAAGTAAATCCTAGACGCTCGATCTTGGTTATTTTCGCTTTCGCGGCTGGCAGTAAAAGAACCATGTTTCTGTGAATAACTCCTGAACCGTAAGTCCTAGACGCTCGCTCTTGGCTGCATTCGATTCAGCTCGTGGCAGCCAGTCTAAAAAACACTATCTTGGACTTCTCTGCATGTTTCCCAGGCGAGCAATTGGCAGCATGTTCAGAACCATGTTTCTGTGAATAACTCCTGAACCGTAAGTCCTAGACGCTCGCTCTTGGCTGCATTCGATTCAGCTCGTGGCAGCCAGTCTAAAAAACACTATCTTGGACTTCTCTGCATGTTCCTAAGGCAAATGTTTCTAAAGCTAATTCTTGAACCGTAAGTCCTAGACGCTCGATCTTGGCGGCATTCGTCTCAGCGCCTGGCAATTAGTATAGGAGCACTGTGTTTGACTTCTCTGGATGTTTCCCAGGCGAGTTATTGACAAGTAAATCCTAGACGCTCGATCTTGGTTATTTTCGCTTTCGCGGCTGGCAGTAAAAGAACCATGTTTCTGTGAATAACTCCTGAACCGTAAGTCCAGAAGAGGCTGGACGCAGCTGCAGGCTTGAGGGAAGCCGACATGACCGTCCTGGTAGGGAAAGGGTTAATGTTAAGAGGTGAGGGAAAGGTGAAGAAGCTGAAGGAGGGACGGGGAGGAGCTAGGGGGGACGGGGGGGCCGTTACTGCGCTTCCCGCTGTTTCTCGGCATTGAGCCGGAAGCAGCGGGAGGAGTAGTACACAAGAAGCAAAGCTCCCCGTTGCCCGGCTTTTTAGTATGGCAGAGGCCCTGATTTTAGAGCGGCTGCGTGCCGCTGCTGTGCACCACGGTCCCGGATGGCTGGAGGAGACCGTGGCTGCATTAACGCGGATCCCGGACGCCGTTTCGCCACGTCGGGCACGGCGTTCGGGGTCTGTTGTAAGGGACAGGCTCCCCTCCCCCGGCCCCCCTACGAGCATGGCTATGGCGGCGGGGGGGGAGTCGGCAACAACCGCTCCTGCGCTGGGCAGGCAGAGAGCGGTAGCAGGGGTGACGGCGATGCAGGCTGTGTCGACCCGTCCCTCTCGGCGGTCCCGACCTCCAGAGCGCCTGAGTCCGGAGGTAGTCCCGCGGACACGGCGTCGCAGAGGGAGCCCGATCCCGGACGCTGCAGGCCAGGCAGCTGGGAGGACCGCCCCTTCCCAGGCCCTGCGTCCTGGCAGGAATCCCAGGCCGCGACGGGGTCCGGCGGTAAGCAGGGAGTCGCAGGCCGGGCTCCCTGTCACCCCTCCCCCATCAGATGGAAGATGTCAAGAGCAAGGTACGGCCGCCCCGCATGGTGATGTTCCGGCCAGGGGGCAGGCTTCGTCAGGATCGTCTAGACGGACGACTAGATCTGCAGCGACGTCGAGGCAACAGGTCCGGTCGGAAGTCTGGGTCCCGGCGGTCGGGCGGCAGGTTGCCGGCCCATCGGTCAGCGCGTCCTCATCCCCTTTCCGAAGAGGTCGTTGGGAGGGACAGTCGTCGGCGAGAGAAGAACTGGAGGAAGGTGAACTGGACGTCTATCGTCGAGGTCAGGATGGTCCGGCTGACGGGAACACAGCGCCTGTGCAGCCCGGTGAGTGTATAACTCCTTTATTGTCTTATCCAGCGATTTTTATGTCGGGTGTCGGCGGGGGGGCTGCTAGCATAGCATCGGGGGCCGGTAGTGGCGCGGGCGGACGCGACGGAGCGGGTTTGGCAGATTTAGTGGGTTGCTTACGGGAGCTGGTGGGGCGCCTGGATAGGGCCGCGGCGCCGGTAGTAACGGAAGTGTCCCCTGCGGTAGTTTGGGAAGGCTCCAGGGAAGTGGGATCGTTGCAGGCGCGTCCTGTGGTGGCGGTTAGAGAGGCGGTCGCGGTGTCGGTGCAGACTGAGGCACAGAAGGACGGCGATCGAGTGCGCATGGACGATCGTGCTCGGGGGGAGGTGTATGTTTGTTTTGAGGGTCCGTTGGGGGCGCATTTAAAGCAGGAGGTGCGTGATCGGATCTGGAAAGATGAATATGTTGAAATTTTTTCTCTCTTGCCGCTGGCTAAATTCAATTTGGATAAGAGCAAGCGGGATGAGAGTAAAAAGGACGAGGAGGAACGGCGGCGGTATAGGCTTATCCCGCAGACGTTCGTTAATTGGTCGCAGGCGTTCGCCATATTGGCTAGTGTGATAGGGGAAAAGGCGCCGGAAAATTGTTCGGCGTTATTTTGTTATTTTGATGCTATTGGGGAGGCTCATAGGGCGTATGGGGGTCAGGCGTGGCTGCGATATGATGAGCAATTCCGTCAGCGGAAGGCGGTTCGGCCGGCGATTCGGTGGGACCAGAAGGATATTGCTCTCTGGTTACGGGTTACGGTTCCGGTTAGGCAGCCCTTTCCCGGGAGCGGTGGCCAGGGAGGCCAGACTAGTCAGAGTGGACCAAGCGGAGGGGGAAAGGCGGGGTTTTGCTGGCAATTCAATGAAGGCCAGTGTAAGTTCGGGGCCACGTGCAAGTTCAAGCACGTGTGCTCCGAGTGTAATGGTGCATCACACGGGGCGGCAAAATGTCTGCGTAAAAAGAGGTCCGGGAACCAGCACGGGGCTGGTCAAGGGGGTGTCGCCGGTGAGGGTGGAAAGGATGGCCCCTTATCTAAATGAGTATCCGGATAGGGCGGCGGCTAAGTTGCTTTATGAAGGGTTTAGTGTTGGTTTTGTTATTCCTCCGCCTCCTTATGAGGTTCCGGTTACGCGGAGAAATTTAAAATCGGCTTACGTGCATGCGGAAGTCGTGTCGGAAAAGTTGTTAAAAGAAGTTTCGTTGGGGCGCATGTCGGGGCCATTTGTGGAGTCGCCGGTGAAAGATTTAGTTGTGTCCCCTTTGGGTATTGTCCCTAAACGCGAGCCCGGAAAGTTTCGTTTGATTCAACATTTATCGTATCCCAAAGGTTCGTCGGTAAACGACGGGATTGATCACGAGTTGTGTTCCGTAGTTTATACCTCATTCGATAAGGCGGTGGGGTTAGTGCGGGCTGCGGGTCCGGGGGCGCTGCTAGCAAAAACCGACATCGAGGCGGCGTTCAGGTTGTTGCCGGTGCATCCAGAAAGCCAACGGCTGTTGGGCTGTTTTTGGAATGGGGCCTTTTACGTGGATCGGTGCCTTCCGATGGGGTGTTCTCTTTCTTGTGCATACTTCGAGGCGTTTAGTAGCTTCGTGGAGTGGGTAACGAGGGGAGTATCCGGGGTCGATTCGTTGATCCATTACTTAGATGATTTTTTGTGCGTTGGCCCGGGGGGTTCGCCGGTTTGCGGTAACTTGCTTCATGCCCTGCAGAAGGTGGCGAGGGATTTTGGGATCCCTTTGGCGCCGGAAAAAACGGAGGGCCCGGTAGCGACGATTTGTTTCTTGGGAATCGAAATTGACTCGGTGGCAATGGAGTGTCGGCTCCCGGCGGATAAGCTGGGTGCTTTGAGGCTGGAGGTGCGACGGGCTTGTAGAAGGAAGAAAATGTCGTTGAGGGAGCTTCAGTCGCTGCTGGGGAAGTTGAATTTCGCCTGCCGGATTATGCCGATGGGGAGGGTGTTTGGTAGAAGGTTGGCGGCGGCAACGGCGGGAGTGCGGGCGCCGCATCATTTTGTGAGGCTCAAGGAGGAGCACCGAGCTGATCTTCAGGTTTGGGATGACTTCTTGGGCCAGTACAATGGTCGCTCGCTATGGATGGCCCCAGCGCAGGATACGAGTGATCTGAATATTTTCACGGATGCGGCTGGGGCGGGTGGCTTTGGAGCTTACGGGGGAGGTCCGTGGTGCGCAGGTCAATGGCCGGCTAGCTGGGTGTCCAGTGGATTGACGCGGAATCTGGCCCTGCTCGAGCTGTTTCCCATCGTGGTGGCGGCTACCATTTGGGGGGACAGGCTCAGGGATAAGAAGGTCCGTTTTTACTGCGACAACATGGGTGTGGTGCTTGCCATTAATAACATCACGGCGTCCTCTCCTCCGGTAGTTCAATTGTTGCGACATTTAGTGTTGGTGTGTTTGTCGCTGAACGCGTGGGTGGTGGCGGTGCATGTCCCGGGTGTACGGAATTGTGTTGCTGATGCTCTTTCTCGCTCGCAGTGGGACCGGTTTCGGCAATTGGCTCCGGGAGCGGAACGTATTGGTTTGGCGTGTCCGGATCATCTATGGGATCTGGTATCGGTCCCGTAGAGCAGCTGTTACAAAGGTCTTTGGCGGGCACGACGTGGAGGGCTTATGCTGCTTGTTGGAGGCAGTGGGAGGAGTGGGTAAGAGAGTTGGGTGATGTCAATACGGATAGAGACAGGTTGGTGGCACTTTTGTATTGGTTAGGGGATGCCTGGGAGGCGGGGTTTTCAGTAGCGAAGGTGAACCGGTTTATATCCGCGGTGGCGTTTGGGCTTAAGTTGCGGGGCTTGCGGGATGTATCGAAGGAATTTCTGGTATCGCAGGCTTTGAAGGGGTTGCGCAGAGGTAGGGTGGAGGCGGATAGTAGAAGGCCGGTGTCGTTTGCTTTGCTGGGCTTGTTGGGTGGTTCATTGGCATCGGTATGTCGTTCTTCAGATGAAATGGATTTGTTTCGGTTGGCTTTCTCGTTGGCGTTCTTCGGAGCATTTAGAATAGGTGAATTGGTGTCGCCAAGTACTAAACAGGCAGGGGGGCTGAGATCTGGGGAGGTGAGCCTTTTTGCAGATCGGTTGGAGGTATGGTTGCGTAGATCAAAAACTGACCAATTAGGGAAGGGAAAACTGATAGTTTTGTTCGCTCTCCCGGGGTCGGTCATGTGCCCAGTAGAGTGCATGCGTGGTTTTACAAAAAACAGGGGGTCTCCAGATTTGCCTTTGTTATGTCATGTGGACGGGTCGTTCTTGTCCAGGTTTCAGTTTGGAGCTGTTTTTAAAAAATGTTTGACGGCGGTTGGGGTTGCGGCAGGCTCATATTCATCTCATTCCTTCCGGATTGGCGCAGCAACGGAAGCAGGGCGCTGGGGGTTGGATGATGAGGGGGTGAGGCGTATTGGTCGTTGGGAGTCTAAAAGGTTTAAGTCCTATGTCCGCCCCCATATGTTGTAATTTTGTTGTTTATGCGTGCAAATGTATATGGTGGTGCCTAACTGTGTTTTCCGTTTCAGATTCGCCTCCTTGTCTGGTGTGGTTGATGGGTCATTCGTACGTGCACTGGGGGGCTTTGAGGGCGGACGTCCGCCCGGATGGTCGCCAGTTGCGCATTCCGCGACAGGATGCGGTTGTGCATTGGCTGGGGTTTAGAGGTATGTCGTGGAACAGGGTGTTGGCGGAATTCCAGACATATGTGCGGCTTGATAGGGTTCCGGAGGTTTTAGTGTTGCACGTGGGTGGGAATGACTTAGGAGTCCGCCCTTTTCGTGAGTTGGTGCGGGATATCAAACATGATTTGTTGTGTTTGTGGGTATCTTATCCCAAGTTGGTGGTAGTGTGGTCGGACATAGTCCCAAGGAAGCATTGGCGGTTAGCTAGATCGGTGGAGAGAGTCAATAAGGCTCGGATAAAAGTTAACCGGGCGGTGTCCCGTTTTGTGGCAAAGAACGGGGGCATTTGCGTGAGGCATAGGGATTTGGAGTCAGGATTGGGGAATTTCTGGAGGAGTGACGGGGTTCATCTGACCGAGGTTGGCATTGATATTTGGAGCTTGGCTATAGCAGAAGGCATAGAAAGGGCGGTGGTGGTGTGGAGGAACTCACAGGCTTAAGGTGGTCAAGGCCTGTTTCGCGGTGGCGGGGGGAGTCCTTGAGGCCAGTCAGTACAAAATGGTGGGGGGGTCGCATCGGGGGTATGCGTCCCCCAAAAAAGGTACATGGTTGAAGACTTCATCGGGTGTTATCCCTTTGAAGTGGTCTTCTGGTAGAAGGTATGTCACTTGAAGGCTTCATCGGGTGTTATCCCTTTGAAGTGGACTTCTAGTGGGCGGTATATCACTTGAGGGCTTCAACGGGTGTTATCCCCTTGAAGTGGACTTCTAGTGGGTGGAGCCATCTGCAGAGGTGAACGGTGCTTCCGAGCTGGTTTACGGCTGGAGGTAATTAGTGGTTTGCAGATGGCTAATTCGGTGTGTTCTTGAAAGGAACATCTGAAGGGGCTTCAAGGACTTCCTCTGCTCGGGTTAATGTTAACGTTTAATGGTTATTTATGATTCTGACCCATGTTGGGTCATGTGAATTATTAGGAGGAATTCTCCGGTGGATTCCTAACTAGTTATCCGAATGTTTCGGATTTAAATTGTTTTTATAAAACTGTGAAATTAATAAACGGCTGCTGTGGCCATTTCACATCCAACCTCGGTGTCATGTGTCGTTACTAAATGGGGGTGGGGGATAGTATGGTTTAAGGTTAACACACGACTCTACCTAGGCAGGTCAAGAAGAGGCTGGACGCAGCTGCAGGCTTGAGGGAAGCCGACATGACCGTCCTGGTAGGGAAAGGGTTAATGTTAAGAGGTGAGGGAAAGGTGAAGAAGCTGAAGGAGGGACGGGGAGGAGCTAGGGGGGACGGGGGGGCCGTTACTGCGCTTCCCGCTGTTTCTCGGCATTGAGCCGGAAGCAGCGGGAGGAGTAGTACACAAGAAGCAAAGCTCCCACCCTCCCACCCTTGTTTTGTTACTCCTTAGGTCTTCTGTACGTCCGTATATGAGCGTTGTGTTTTATTTTGTGTGTTTATTTAACATGTTTTTCTTTTTTCCGGAGTAGGTTCTGTTGTCATGGCAGCTGGCGGGGGGAGTCCTTGAGGCCAGTCAGTACAAAATGGTGGGGGGGTCGCATCGGGGGTATGCGTCCCCCAAAAAAGGTACATGGTTGAAGACTTCATCGGGTGTTATCCCTTTGAAGTGGTCTTCTGGTAGAAGGTATGTCACTTGAAGGCTTCATCGGGTGTTATCCCTTTGAAGTGGACTTCTAGTGGGCGGTATATCACTTGAGGGCTTCAACGGGTGTTATCCCCTTGAAGTGGACTTCTAGTGGGTGGAGCCATCTGCAGAGGTGAACGGTGCTTCCGAGCTGGTTTACGGCTGGAGGTAATTAGTGGTTTGCAGATGGCTAATTCGGTGTGTTCTTGAAAGGAACATCTGAAGGGGCTTCAAGGACTTCCTCTGCTCGGGTTAATGTTAACGTTTAATGGTTATTTATGATTCTGACCCATGTTGGGTCATGTGAATTATTAGGAGGAATTCTCCGGTGGATTCCTAACTAGTTATCCGAATGTTTCGGATTTAAATTGTTTTTATAAAACTGTGAAATTAATAAACGGCTGCTGTGGCCATTTCACATCCAACCTCGGTGTCATGTGTCGTTACTAAATGGGGGTGGGGGATAGTATGGTTTAAGGTTAACACACGACTCTACCTAGGCAGGTCATAGACGCTCGCTCTTGGCTGCATTCGATTCAGCTCGTGGCAGCCAGTCTAAAAAACACTATCTTGGACTTCTCTGCATGTTTCCCAGGCGAGCAATTGGCAGCATGTTCAGAACCATGTTTCTGTGAATAACTCCTGAACCGTAAGTCCTAGACGCTCGCTCTTGGCTGCATTCGATTCAGCTCGTGGCAGCCAGTCTAAAAAACACTATCTTGGACTTCTCTGCATGTTTCCCAGGCGAGAAATTGGCAGCATGTTCAGAACCATGTTTCTGTGAATAACTCCTGAACCGTAAGTCCTAGACGCTCGATCTTGGCGGCATTCGTCTCAGCGCCTGGCAATTAGTATAGGAGCACTGTGTTTGACTTCTCTGGATGTTTCCCAGGCGAGTTATTGACAAGTAAATCCTAGACGCTCGATCTTGGTTATTTTCGCTTTCGCGGCTGGCAGTAAAAGAACCATGTTTCTGTGAATAACTCCTGAACCGTAAGTCCTAGACGCTCGCTCTTGGCTGCATTCGATTCAGCTCGTGGCAGCCAGTCTAAAAAACACTATCTTGGACTTCTCTGCATGTTTCCCAGGCGAGCAATTGGCAGCATGTTCAGAACCATGTTTCTGTGAATAACTCCTGAACCGTAAGTCCTAGACGCTCGCTCTTGGCTGCATTCGATTCAGCTCGTGGCAGCCAGTCTAAAAAACACTATCTTGGACTTCTCTGCATGTTTCCCAGGCGAGAAATTGGCAGCATGTTCAGAACCATGTTTCTGTGAATAACTCCTGAACCGTAAGTCCTAGACGCTCGCTCTTGGCTGCATTCGATTCAGCTCGTGGCAGCCAGTCTAAAAAACACTATCTTGGACTTCTCTGCATGTTTCCCAGGCGAGCAATTGGCAGCATGTTCAGAACCATGTTTCTGTGAATAACTCCTGAACCGTAAGTCCTAGACGCTCGCTCTTGGCTGCATTCGATTCAGCTCGTGGCAGCCAGTCTAAAAAACACTATCTTGGACTTCTCTGCATGTTTCCCAGGCGAGCAATTGGCAGCATGTTCAGAACCATGTTTCTGTGAATAACTCCTGAACCGTAAGTCCTAGACGCTCGCTCTTGGCTGCATTCGATTCAGCTCGTGGCAGCCAGTCTAAAAAACACTATCTTGGACTTCTCTGCATGTTTCCCAGGCGAGAAATTGGCAGCATGTTCAGAACCATGTTTCTGTGAATAACTCCTGAACCGTAAGTCCTAGACGCTCGCTCTTGGCTGCATTCGATTCAGCTCGTGGCAGCCAGTCTAAAAAACACTATCTTGGACTTCTCTGCATGTTTCCCAGGCGAGCAATTGGCAGCATGTTCAGAACCATGTTTCTGTGAATAACTCCTGAACCGTAAGTCCTAGACGCTCGCTCTTGGCTGCATTCGATTCAGCTCGTGGCAGCCAGTCTAAAAAACACTATCTTGGACTTCTCTGCATGTTTCCCAGGCGAGAAATTGGCAGCATGTTCAGAACCATGTTTCTGTGAATAACTCCTGAACCGTAAGTCCTAGACGCTCGCTCTTGGCTGCATTCGATTCAGCTCGTGGCAGCCAGTCTAAAAAACACTATCTCGGACTTCTCTGCATGTTTCCCAGGCGAGCAATTGGCAGCATGTTCAGAACCATGTTTCTGTGAATAACTCCTGAACCGTAAGTCCTAGACGCTCGCTCTTGGCTGCATTCGATTCAGCTCGTGGCAGCCAGTCTAAAAAACACTATCTTGGACTTCTCTGCATGTTTCCCAGGCGAGAAATTGGCAGCATGTTCAGAACCATGTTTCTGTGAATAACTCCTGAACCGTAAGTCCTAGACGCTCGATCTTGGCGGCATTCGTCTCAGCGCCTGGCAATTAGTATAGGAGCACTGTGTTTGACTTCTCTGGATGTTTCCCAGGCGAGTTATTGACAAGTAAATCCTAGACGCTCGATCTTGGTTATTTTCGCTTTCGCGGCTGGCAGTAAAAGAACCATGTTTCTGTGAATAACTCCTGAACCGTAAGTCCTAGACGCTCGCTCTTGGCTGCATTCGATTCAGCTCGTGGCAGCCAGTCTAAAAAACACTATCTTGGACTTCTCTGCATGTTTCCCAGGCGAGCAATTGGCAGCATGTTCAGAACCATGTTTCTGTGAATAACTCCTGAACCGTAAGTCCTAGACGCTCGCTCTTGGCTGCATTCGATTCAGCTCGTGGCAGCCAGTCTAAAAAACACTATCTTGGACTTCTCTGCATGTTTCCCAGGCGAGAAATTGGCAGCATGTTCAGAACCATGTTTCTGTGAATAACTCCTGAACCGTAAGTCCTAGACGCTCGCTCTTGGCTGCATTCGATTCAGCTCGTGGCAGCCAGTCTAAAAAACACTATCTTGGACTTCTCTGCATGTTTCCCAGGCGAGAAATTGGCAGCATGTTCAGAACCATGTTTCTGTGAATAACTCCTGAACCGTAAGTCCTAGACGCTCGCTCTTGGCTGCATTCGATTCAGCTCGTGGCAGCCAGTCTAAAAAACACTATCTTGGACTTCTCTGCATGTTTCCCAGGCGAGAAATTGGCAGCATGTTCAGAACCATGTTTCTGTGAATAACTCCTGAACCGTAAGTCCTAGACGCTCGCTCTTGGCTGCATTCGATTCAGCTCGTGGCAGCCAGTCTAAAAAACACTATCTTGGACTTCTCTGCATGTTTCCCAGGCGAGAAATTGGCAGCATGTTCAGAACCATGTTTCTGTGAATAACTCCTGAACCGTAAGTCCTAGACGCTCGATCTTGGCGGCATTCGTCTCAGCGCCTGGCAATTAGTATAGGAGCACTGTGTTTGACTTCTCTGGATGTTTCCCAGGCGAGTTATTGACAAGTAAATCCTAGACGCTCGATCTTGGTTATTTTCGCTTTCGCGGCTGGCAGTAAAAGAACCATGTTTCTGTGAATAACTCCTGAACCGTAAGTCCTAGACGCTCGCTCTTGGCTGCATTCGATTCAGCTCGTGGCAGCCAGTCTAAAAAACACTATCTTGGACTTCTCTGCATGTTTCCCAGGCGAGAAATTGGCAGCATGTTCAGAACCATGTTTCTGTGAATAACTCCTGAACCGTAAGTCCTAGACGCTCGATCTTGGCGGCATTCGTCTCAGCGCCTGGCAATTAGTATAGGAGCACTGTGTTTGACTTCTCTGGATGTTTCCCAGGCGAGTTATTGACAAGTAAATCCTAGACGCTCGATATTGGTTATTTTCGCTTTCGCGGCTGGCAGTAAAAGAACCATGTTTCTGTGAATAACTCCTGAACCGTAAGTCCTAGACGCTCGCTCTTGGCTGCATTCGATTCAGCTCGTGGCAGCCAGTCTAAAAAACACTATCTTGGACTTCTCTGCATGTTTCCCAGGCGAGCAATTGGCAGCATGTTCAGAACCATGTTTCTGTGAATAACTCCTGAACCGTAAGTCCTAGACGCTCGCTCTTGGCTGCATTCGATTCAGCTCGTGGCAGCCAGTCTAAAAAACACTATCTTGGACTTCTCTGCATGTTTCCCAGGCGAGAAATTGGCAGCATGTTCAGAACCATGTTTCTGTGAATAACTCCTGAACCGTAAGTCCTAGACGCTCGCTCTTGGCTGCATTCGATTCAGCTCGTGGCAGCCAGTCTAAAAAACACTATCTCGGACTTCTCTGCATGTTTCCCAGGCGAGCAATTGGCAGCATGTTCAGAACCATGTTTCTGTGAATAACTCCTGAACCGTAAGTCCTAGACGCTCGCTCTTGGCTGCATTCGATTCAGCTCGTGGCAGCCAGTCTAAAAAACACTATCTTGGACTTCTCTGCATGTTTCCCAGGCGAGAAATTGGCAGCATGTTCAGAACCATGTTTCTGTGAATAACTCCTGAACCGTAAGTCCTAGACGCTCGATCTTGGCGGCATTCGTCTCAGCGCCTGGCAATTAGTATAGGAGCACTGTGTTTGACTTCTCTGGATGTTTCCCAGGCGAGTTATTGACAAGTAAATCCTAGACGCTCGATCTTGGTTATTTTCGCTTTCGCGGCTGGCAGTAAAAGAACCATGTTTCTGTGAATAACTCCTGAACCGTAAGTCCTAGACGCTCGCTCTTGGCTGCATTCGATTCAGCTCGTGGCAGCCAGTCTAAAAAACACTATCTTGGACTTCTCTGCATGTTTCCCAGGCGAGCAATTGGCAGCATGTTCAGAACCATGTTTCTGTGAATAACTCCTGAACCGTAAGTCCTAGACGCTCGCTCTTGGCTGCATTCGATTCAGCTCGTGGCAGCCAGTCTAAAAAACACTATCTTGGACTTCTCTGCATGTTTCCCAGGCGAGAAATTGGCAGCATGTTCAGAACCATGTTTCTGTGAATAACTCCTGAACCGTAAGTCCTAGACGCTCGCTCTTGGCTGCATTCGATTCAGCTCGTGGCAGCCAGTCTAAAAAACACTATCTCGGACTTCTCTGCATGTTTCCCAGGCGAGCAATTGGCAGCATGTTCAGAACCATGTTTCTGTGAATAACTCCTGAACCGTAAGTCCTAGACGCTCGCTCTTGGCTGCATTCGATTCAGCTCGTGGCAGCCAGTCTAAAAAACACTATCTTGGACTTCTCTGCATGTTTCCCAGGCGAGAAATTGGCAGCATGTTCAGAACCATGTTTCTGTGAATAACTCCTGAACCGTAAGTCCTAGACGCTCGATCTTGGCGGCATTCGTCTCAGCGCCTGGCAATTAGTATAGGAGCACTGTGTTTGACTTCTCTGGATGTTTCCCAGGCGAGTTATTGACAAGTAAATCCTAGACGCTCGATCTTGGTTATTTTCGCTTTCGCGGCTGGCAGTAAAAGAACCATGTTTCTGTGAATAACTCCTGAACCGTAAGTCCTAGACGCTCGCTCTTGGCTGCATTCGATTCAGCTCGTGGCAGCCAGTCTAAAAAACACTATCTTGGACTTCTCTGCATGTTTCCCAGGCGAGCAATTGGCAGCATGTTCAGAACCATGTTTCTGTGAATAACTCCTGAACCGTAAGTCCTAGACGCTCGCTCTTGGCTGCATTCGATTCAGCTCGTGGCAGCCAGTCTAAAAAACACTATCTTGGACTTCTCTGCATGTTTCCCAGGCGAGAAATTGGCAGCATGTTCAGAACCATGTTTCTGTGAATAACTCCTGAACCGTAAGTCCTAGACGCTCGCTCTTGGCTGCATTCGATTCAGCTCGTGGCAGCCAGTCTAAAAAACACTATCTTGGACTTCTCTGCATGTTTCCCAGGCGAGCAATTGGCAGCATGTTCAGAACCATGTTTCTGTGAATAACTCCTGAACCGTAAGTCCTAGACGCTCGCTCTTGGCTGCATTCGATTCAGCTCGTGGCAGCCAGTCTAAAAAACACTATCTTGGACTTCTCTGCATGTTTCCCAGGCGAGAAATTGGCAGCATGTTCAGAACCATGTTTCTGTGAATAACTCCTGAACCGTAAGTCCTAGACGCTCGCTCTTGGCTGCATTCGATTCAGCTCGTGGCAGCCAGTCTAAAAAACACTATCTTGGACTTCTCTGCATGTTTCCCAGGCGAGAAATTGGCAGCATGTTCAGAACCATGTTTCTGTGAATAACTCCTGAACCGTAAGTCCTAGACGCTCGATCTTGGCGGCATTCGTCTCAGCGCCTGGCAATTAGTATAGGAGCACTGTGTTTGACTTCTCTGGATGTTTCCCAGGCGAGTTATTGACAAGTAAATCCTAGACGCTCGATCTTGGTTATTTTCGCTTTCGCGGCTGGCAGTAAAAGAACCATGTTTCTGTGAATAACTCCTGAACCGTAAGTCCTAGACGCTCGCTCTTGGCTGCATTCGATTCAGCTCGTGGCAGCCAGTCTAAAAAACACTATCTTGGACTTCTCTGCATGTTTCCCAGGCGAGAAATTGGCAGCATGTTCAGAACCATGTTTCTGTGAATAACTCCTGAACCGTAAGTCCTAGACGCTCGATCTTGGCGGCATTCGTCTCAGCGCCTGGCAATTAGTATAGGAGCACTGTGTTTGACTTCTCTGGATGTTTCCCAGGCGAGTTATTGACAAGTAAATCCTAGACGCTCGATATTGGTTATTTTCGCTTTCGCGGCTGGCAGTAAAAGAACCATGTTTCTGTGAATAACTCCTGAACCGTAAGTCCTAGACGCTCGCTCTTGGCTGCATTCGATTCAGCTCGTGGCAGCCAGTCTAAAAAACACTATCTTGGACTTCTCTGCATGTTTCCCAGGCGAGCAATTGGCAGCATGTTCAGAACCATGTTTCTGTGAATAACTCCTGAACCGTAAGTCCTAGACGCTCGCTCTTGGCTGCATTCGATTCAGCTCGTGGCAGCCAGTCTAAAAAACACTATCTTGGACTTCTCTGCATGTTTCCCAGGCGAGAAATTGGCAGCATGTTCAGAACCATGTTTCTGTGAATAACTCCTGAACCGTAAGTCCTAGACGCTCGCTCTTGGCTGCATTCGATTCAGCTCTTGGCAGCCAGTCTAAAAAACACTATCTCGGAATTCTCTGCATGTTTCCCAGGCGAGCAATTGGCAGCATGTTCAGAACCATGTTTCTGTGAATAACTCCTGAACCGTAAGTCCTAGACGCTCGCTCTTGGCTGCATTCGATTCAGCTCGTGGCAGCCAGTCTAAAAAACACTATCTTGGACTTCTCTGCATGTTTCCCAGGCGAGAAATTGGCAGCATGTTCAGAACCATGTTTCTGTGAATAACTCCTGAACCGTAAGTCCTAGACGCTCGATCTTGGCGGCATTCGTCTCAGCGCCTGGCAATTAGTATAGGAGCACTGTGTTTGACTTCTCTGGATGTTTCCCAGGCGAGTTATTGACAAGTAAATCCTAGACGCTCGATCTTGGTTATTTTCGCTTTCGCGGCTGGCAGTAAAAGAACCATGTTTCTGTGAATAACTCCTGAACCGTAAGTCCTAGACGCTCGCTCTTGGCTGCATTCGATTCAGCTCGTGGCAGCCAGTCTAAAAAACACTATCTTGGACTTCTCTGCATGTTTCCCAGGCGAGCAATTGGCAGCATGTTCAGAACCATGTTTCTGTGAATAACTCCTGAACCGTAAGTCCTAGACGCTCGCTCTTGGCTGCATTCGATTCAGCTCGTGGCAGCCAGTCTAAAAAACACTATCTTGGACTTCTCTGCATGTTTCCCAGGCGAGCAATTGGCAGCATGTTCAGAACCATGTTTCTGTGAATAACTCCTGAACCGTAAGTCACAGACTCTCGCTCTTGGCTGCATTCGATTCAGCTCGTGGCAGCCAGTCTAAAAAACACTATCTTGGACTTCTCTGCATGTTCCTAAGGCAAATGTTTCTAAAGCTAATTCTTGAACCGTAAGTCCTAGACGCTCGATCTTGGCGGCATTCGTCTCAGCGCCTGGCAATTAGTATAGGAGCACTGTGTTTGACTTCTCTGGATGTTTCCCAGGCGAGTTATTGACAAGTAAATCCTAGACGCTCGATCTTGGTTATTTTCGCTTTCGCGGCTGGCAGTAAAAGAACCATGTTTCTGTGAATAACTCCTGAACCGTAAGTCCTAGACGCTCGCTCTTGGCTGCATTCGATTCAGCTCGTGGCAGCCAGTCTAAAAAACACTATCTTGGACTTCTCTGCATGTTTCCCAGGCGAGCAATTGGCAGCATGTTCAGAACCATGTTTCTGTGAATAACTCCTGAACCGTAAGTCCTAGACGCTCGCTCTTGGCTGCATTCGATTCAGCTCGTGGCAGCCAGTCTAAAAAACACTATCTTGGACTTCTCTGCATGTTCCTAAGGCAAATGTTTCTAAAGCTAATTCTTGAACCGTAAGTCCTAGACGCTCGATCTTGGCGGCATTCGTCTCAGCGCCTGGCAATTAGTATAGGAGCACTGTGTTTGACTTCTCTGGATGTTTCCCAGGCGAGTTATTGACAAGTAAACCCTAGACGCTCGATCTTGGTTATTTTCGCTTTCGCGGCTGGCAGTAAAAGAACCATGTTTCTGTGAATAACTCCTGAACCGTAAGTCCTAGACGCTCGCTCTTGGCTGCATTCGATTCAGCTCGTGGCAGCCAGTCTAAAAAACACTATCTTGGACTTCTCTGCATGTTTCCCAGGCGAGAAATTGGCAGCATGTTCAGAACCATGTTTCTGTGAATAACTCCTGAACCGTAAGTCCTAGACGCTCGATCTTGGCGGCATTCGTCTCAGCGCCTGGCAATTAGTATAGGAGCACTGTGTTTGACTTCTCTGGATGTTTCCCAGGCGAGTTATTGACAAGTAAATCCTAGACGCTCGATCTTGGTTATTTTCGCTTTCGCGGCTGGCAGTAAAAGAACCATGTTTCTGTGAATAACTCCTGAACCGTAAGTCCTAGACGCTCGCTCTTGGCTGCATTCGATTCAGCTCGTGGCAGCCAGTCTAAAAAACACTATCTTGGACTTCTCTGCATGTTTCCCAGGCGAGCAATTGGCAGCATGTTCAGAACCATGTTTCTGTGAATAACTCCTGAACCGTAAGTCCTAGACGCTCGCTCTTGGCTGCATTCGATTCAGCTCGTGGCAGCCAGTCTAAAAAACACTATCTTGGACTTCTCTGCATGTTTCCCAGGCGAGCAATTGGCAGCATGTTCAGAACCATGTTTCTGTGAATAACTCCTGAACCGTAAGTCCTAGACGCTCGCTCTTGGCTGCATTCGATTCAGCTCGTGGCAGCCAGTCTAAAAAACACTATCTTGGACTTCTCTGCATGTTTCCCAGGCGAGCAATTGGCAGCATGTTCAGAACCATGTTTCTGTGAATAACTCCTGAACCGTAAGTCCTAGACGCTCGCTCTTGGCTGCATTCGATTCAGCTCGTGGCAGCCAGTCTAAAAAACACTATCTTGGACTTCTCTGCATGTTTCCCAGGCGAGAAATTGGCAGCATGTTCAGAACCATGTTTCTGTGAATAACTCCTGAACCGTAAGTCCTAGACGCTCGATCTTGGCGGCATTCGTCTCAGCGCCTGGCAATTAGTATAGGAGCACTGTGTTTGACTTCTCTGGATGTTTCCCAGGCGAGTTATTGACAAGTAAATCCTAGACGCTCGATCTTGGTTATTTTCGCTTTCGCGGCTGGCAGTAAAAGAACAATGTTTCTGTGAATAACTCCTGAACCGTAAGTCCTAGACGCTCGCTCTTGGCTGCATTCGATTCAGCTCGTGGCAGCCAGTCTAAAAAACACTATCTTGGACTTCTCTGCATGTTTCCCAGGCGAGAAATTGGCAGCATGTTCAGAACCATGTTTCTGTGAATAACTCCTGAACCGTAAGTCCTAGACGCTCGATCTTGGCGGCATTCGTCTCAGCGCCTGGCAATTAGTATAGGAGCACTGTGTTTGACTTCTCTGGATGTTTCCCAGGCGAGTTATTGACAAGTAAATCCTAGACGCTCGATCTTGGTTATTTTCGCTTTCGCGGCTGGCAGTAAAAGAACCATGTTTCTGTGAATAACTCCTGAACCGTAAGTCCTAGACGCTCGCTCTTGGCTGCATTCGATTCAGCTCGTGGCAGCCAGTCTAAAAAACACTATCTTGGACTTCTCTGCATGTTTCCCAGGCGAGCAATTGGCAGCATGTTCAGAACCATGTTTCTGTGAATAACTCCTGAACCGTAAGTCCTAGACGCTCGCTCTTGGCTGCATTCGATTCAGCTCGTGGCAGCCAGTCTAAAAAACACTATCTTGGACTTCTCTGCATGTTTCCCAGGCGAGCAATTGGCAGCATGTTCAGAACCATGTTTCTGTGAATAACTCCTGAACCGTAAGTCCTAGACGCTCGCTCTTGGCTGCATTCGATTCAGCTCGTGGCAGCCAGTCTAAAAAACACTATCTTGGACTTCTCTGCATGTTTCCCAGGCGAGAAATTGGCAGCATGTTCAGAACCATGTTTCTGTGAATAACTCCTGAACCGTAAGTCCTAGACGCTCGCTCTTGGCTGCATTCGATTCAGCTCGTGGCAGCCAGTCTAAAAAACACTATCTTGGACTTCTCTGCATGTTCCTAAGGCAAATGTTTCTAAAGCTAATTCTTGAACCGTAAGTCCTAGACGCTCGATCTTGGCGGCATTCGTCTCAGCGCCTGGCAATTAGTATAGGAGCCTTGTGTTTGACTTCTCTGGATGTTTCCCAGGCGAGTTATTGACAAGTAAATCCTAGACGCTCGATCTTGGTTATTTTCGCTTTCGCGGCTGGCAGTAAAAGAACCATGTTTCTGTGAATAACTCCTGAACCGTAAGTCCTAGACGCTCGCTCTTGGCTGCATTCGATTCAGCTCGTGGCAGCCAGTCTAAAAAACACTATCTTGGACTTCTCTGCATGTTTCCCAGGCGAGAAATTGGCAGCATGTTCAGAACCATGTTTCTGTGAATAACTCCTGAACCGTAAGTCCTAGACGCTCGATCTTGGCGGCATTCGTCTCAGCGCCTGGCAATTAGTATAGGAGCACTGTGTTTGACTTCTCTGGATGTTTCCCAGGCGAGTTATTGACAAGTAAATCCTAGACGCTCGATCTTGGTTATTTTCGCTTTCGCGGCTGGCAGTAAAAGAACCATGTTTCTGTGAATAACTCCTGAACCGTAAGTCCTAGACGCTCGCTCTTGGCTGCATTCGATTCAGCTCGTGGCAGCCAGTCTAAAAAACACTATCTTGGACTTCTCTGCATGTTTCCCAGGCGAGAAATTGGCAGCATGTTCAGAACCATGTTTCTGTGAATAACTCCTGAACCGTAAGTCCTAGACGCTCGCTCTTGGCTGCATTCGATTCAGCTCGTGGCAGCCAGTCTAAAAAACACTATCTTGGACTTCTCTGCATGTTTCCCAGGCGAGCAATTGGCAGCATGTTCAGAACCATGTTTCTGTGAATAACTCCTGAACCGTAAGTCCTAGACGCTCGCTCTTGGCTGCATTCGATTCAGCTCGTGGCAGCCAGTCTAAAAAACACTATCTTGGACTTCTCTGCATGTTTCCCAGGCGAGAAATTGGCAGCATGTTCAGAACCATGTTTCTGTGAATAACTCCTGAACCGTAAGTCCTAGACGCTCGCTCTTGGCTGCATTCGATTCAGCTCGTGGCAGCCAGTCTAAAAAACACTATCTTGGACTTCTCTGCATGTTTCCCAGGCGAGCAATTGGCAGCATGTTCAGAACCATGTTTCTGTGAATAACTCCTGAACCGTAAGTCCTAGACGCTCGATCTTGGCGGCATTCGTCTCAGCGCCTGGCAATTAGTATAGGAGCACTGTGTTTGACTTCTCTGGATGTTTCCCAGGCGAGTTATTGACAAGTAAATCCTAGACGCTCGATCTTGGTTATTTTCGCTTTCGCGGCTGGCAGTAAAAGAACCATGTTTCTGTGAATAACTCCTGAACCGTAAGTCCTAGACGCTCGCTCTTGGCTGCATTCGATTCAGCTCGTGGCAGCCAGTCTAAAAAACACTATCTTGGACTTCTCTGCATGTTTCCCAGGCGAGCAATTGGCAGCATGTTCAGAGCCATGTTTCTGTGAATAACTCCTGAACCGTAAGTCCTAGACGCTCGCTCTTGGCTGCATTCGATTCAGCTCGTGGCAGCCAGTCTAAAAAACACTATCTTGGACTTCTCTGCATGTTTCCCAGGCGAGCAATTGGCAGCATGTTCAGAACCATGTTTCTGTGAATAACTCCTGAACCGTAAGTCACAGACTCTCGCTCTTGGCTGCATTCGATTCAGCTCGTGGCAGCCAGTCTAAAAAACACTATCTTGGACTTCTCTGCATGTTCCTAAGGCAAATGTTTCTAAAGCTAATTCTTGAACCGTAAGTCCTAGACGCTCGATCTTGGCGGCATTCGTCTCAGCGCCTGGCAATTAGTATAGGAGCACTGTGTTTGACTTCTCTGGATGTTTCCCAGGCGAGTTATTGACAAGTAAATCCTAGACGCTCGATCTTGGTTATTTTCGCTTTCGCGGCTGGCAGTAAAAGAACCATGTTTCTGTGAATAACTCCTGAACCGTAAGTCCTAGACGCTCGCTCTTGGCTGCATTCGATTCAGCTCGTGGCAGCCAGTCTAAAAAACACTATCTTGGACTTCTCTGCATGTTTCCCAGGCGAGCAATTGGCAGCATGTTCAGAACCATGTTTCTGTGAATAACTCCTGAACCGTAAGTCCTAGACGCTCGCTCTTGGCTGCATTCGATTCAGCTCGTGGCAGCCAGTCTAAAAAACACTATCTTGGACTTCTCTGCATGTTTCCCAGGCGAGCAATTGGCAGCATGTTCAGAACCATGTTTCTGTGAATAACTCCTGAACCGTAAGTCCTAGACGCTCGCTCTTGGCTGCATTCGATTCAGCTCGTGGCAGCCAGTCTAAAAAACACTATCTTGGACTTCTCTGCATGTTCCTAAGGCAAATGTTTCTAAAGCTAATTCTTGAACCGTAAGTCCTAGACGCTCGATCTTGGCGGCATTCGTCTCAGCGCCTGGCAATTAGTATAGGAGCACTGTGTTTGACTTCTCTGGATGTTTCCCAGGCGAGTTATTGACAAGTAAATCCTAGACGCTCGATCTTGGTTATTTTCGCTTTCGCGGCTGGCAGTAAAAGAACCATGTTTCTGTGAATAACTCCTGAACCGTAAGTCCTAGACGCTCGCTCTTGGCTGCATTCGATTCAGCTCGTGGCAGCCAGTCTAAAAAACACTATCTTGGACTTCTCTGCATGTTTCCCAGGCGAGCAATTGGCAGCATGTTCAGAACCATGTTTCTGTGAATAACTCCTGAACCGTAAGTCCTAGACGCTCGCTCTTGGCTGCATTCGATTCAGCTCGTGGCAGCCAGTCTAAAAAACACTATCTTGGACTTCTCTGCATGTTTCCCAGGCGAGCAATTGGCAGCATGTTCAGAACCATGTTTCTGTGAATAACTCCTGAACCGTAAGTCCTAGACGCTCGCTCTTGGCTGCATTCGATTCAGCTCGTGGCAGCCAGTCTAAAAAACACTATCTTGGACTTCTCTGCATGTTTCCCAGGCGAGAAATTGGCAGCATGTTCAGAACCATGTTTCTGTGAATAACTCCTGAACCGTAAGTCCTAGACGCTCGCTCTTGGCTGCATTCGATTCAGCTCGTGGCAGCCAGTCTAAAAAACACTATCTTGGACTTCTCTGCATGTTTCCCAGGCGAGAAATTGGCAGCATGTTCAGAACCATGTTTCTGTGAATAACTCCTGAACCGTAAGTCCTAGACGCTCGCTCTTGGCTGCATTCGATTCAGCTCGTGGCAGCCAGTCTAAAAAACACTATCTTGGACTTCTCTGCATGTTTCCCAGGCGAGAAATTGGCAGCATGTTCAGAACCATGTTTCTGTGAATAACTCCTGAACCGTAAGTCCTAGACGCTCGATCTTGGCGGCATTCGTCTCAGCGCCTGGCAATTAGTATAGGAGCACTGTGTTTGACTTCTCTGGATGTTTCCCAGGCGAGTTATTGACAAGTAAATCCTAGACGCTCGATCTTGGTTATTTTCGCTTTCGCGGCTGGCAGTAAAAGAACCATGTTTCTGTGAATAACTCCTGAACCGTAAGTCCTAGACGCTCGCTCTTGGCTGCATTCGATTCAGCTCGTGGCAGCCAGTCTAAAAAACACTATCTTGGACTTCTCTGCATGTTTCCCAGGCGAGCAATTGGCAGCATGTTCAGAACCATGTTTCTGTGAATAACTCCTGAACCGTAAGTCCTAGACGCTCGCTCTTGGCTGCATTCGATTCAGCTCGTGGCAGCCAGTCTAAAAAACACTATCTTGGACTTCTCTGCATGTTTCCCAGGCGAGCAATTGGCAGCATGTTCAGAACCATGTTTCTGTGAATAACTCCTGAACCGTAAGTCCTAGACGCTCGCTCTTGGCTGCATTCGATTCAGCTCGTGGCAGCCAGTCTAAAAAACACTATCTTGGACTTCTCTGCATGTTTCCCAGGCGAGAAATTGGCAGCATGTTCAGAACCATGTTTCTGTGAATAACTCCTGAACCGTAAGTCCTAGACGCTCGCTCTTGGCTGCATTCGATTCAGCTCGTGGCAGCCAGTCTAAAAAACACTATCTTGGACTTCTCTGCATGTTCCTAAGGCAAATGTTTCTAAAGCTAATTCTTGAACCGTAAGTCCTAGACGCTCGATCTTGGCGGCATTCGTCTCAGCGCCTGGCAATTAGTATAGGAGCCTTGTGTTTGACTTCTCTGGATGTTTCCCAGGCGAGTTATTGACAAGTAAATCCTAGACGCTCGATCTTGGTTATTTTCGCTTTCGCGGCTGGCAGTAAAAGAACCATGTTTCTGTGAATAACTCCTGAACCGTAAGTCCTAGACGCTCGCTCTTGGCTGCATTCGATTCAGCTCGTGGCAGCCAGTCTAAAAAACACTATCTTGGACTTCTCTGCATGTTTCCCAGGCGAGAAATTGGCAGCATGTTCAGAACCATGTTTCTGTGAATAACTCCTGAACCGTAAGTCCTAGACGCTCGATCTTGGCGGCATTCGTCTCAGCGCCTGGCAATTAGTATAGGAGCACTGTGTTTGACTTCTCTGGATGTTTCCCAGGCGAGTTATTGACAAGTAAATCCTAGACGCTCGATCTTGGTTATTTTCGCTTTCGCGGCTGGCAGTAAAAGAACCATGTTTCTGTGAATAACTCCTGAACCGTAAGTCCTAGACGCTCGCTCTTGGCTGCATTCGATTCAGCTCGTGGCAGCCAGTCTAAAAAACACTATCTTGGACTTCTCTGCATGTTTCCCAGGCGAGAAATTGGCAGCATGTTCAGAACCATGTTTCTGTGAATAACTCCTGAACCGTAAGTCCTAGACGCTCGCTCTTGGCTGCATTCGATTCAGCTCGTGGCAGCCAGTCTAAAAAACACTATCTTGGACTTCTCTGCATGTTTCCCAGGCGAGCAATTGGCAGCATGTTCAGAACCATGTTTCTGTGAATAACTCCTGAACCGTAAGTCCTAGACGCTCGCTCTTGGCTGCATTCGATTCAGCTCGTGGCAGCCAGTCTAAAAAACACTATCTTGGACTTCTCTGCATGTTTCCCAGGCGAGAAATTGGCAGTATGTTCAGAACCATGTTTCTGTGAATAACTCCTGAACCGTAAGTCCTAGACGCTCGCTCTTGGCTGCATTCGATTCAGCTCGTGGCAGCCAGTCTAAAAAACACTATCTTGGACTTCTCTGCATGTTTCCCAGGCGAGCAATTGGCAGCATGTTCAGAACCATGTTTCTGTGAATAACTCCTGAACCGTAAGTCCTAGACGCTCGATCTTGGCGGCATTCGTCTCAGCGCCTGGCAATTAGTATAGGAGCACTGTGTTTGACTTCTCTGGATGTTTCCCAGGCGAGTTATTGACAAGTAAATCCTAGACGCTCGATCTTGGTTATTTTCGCTTTCGCGGCTGGCAGTAAAAGAACCATGTTTCTGTGAATAACTCCTGAACCGTAAGTCCTAGACGCTCGCTCTTGGCTGCATTCGATTCAGCTCGTGGCAGCCAGTCTAAAAAACACTATCTTGGACTTCTCTGCATGTTTCCCAGGCGAGCAATTGGCAGCATGTTCAGAACCATGTTTCTGTGAATAACTCCTGAACCGTAAGTCCTAGACGCTCGCTCTTGGCTGCATTCGATTCAGCTCGTGGCAGCCAGTCTAAAAAACACTATCTTGGACTTCTCTGCATGTTTCCCAGGCGAGCAATTGGCAGCATGTTCAGAACCATGTTTCTGTGAATAACTCCTGAACCGTAAGTCACAGACTCTCGCTCTTGGCTGCATTCGATTCAGCTCGTGGCAGCCAGTCTAAAAAACACTATCTTGGACTTCTCTGCATGTTCCTAAGGCAAATGTTTCTAAAGCTAATTCTTGAACCGTAAGTCCTAGACGCTCGATCTTGGCGGCATTCGTCTCAGCGCCTGGCAATTAGTATAGGAGCACTGTGTTTGACTTCTCTGGATGTTTCCCAGGCGAGTTATTGACAAGTAAATCCTAGACGCTCGATCTTGGTTATTTTCGCTTTCGCGGCTGGCAGTAAAAGAACCATGTTTCTGTGAATAACTCCTGAACCGTAAGTCCTAGACGCTCGCTCTTGGCTGCATTCGATTCAGCTCGTGGCAGCCAGTCTAAAAAACACTATCTTGGACTTCTCTGCATGTTTCCCAGGCGAGCAATTGGCAGCATGTTCAGAACCATGTTTCTGTGAATAACTCCTGAACCGTAAGTCCTAGACGCTCGCTCTTGGCTGCATTCGATTCAGCTCGTGGCAGCCAGTCTAAAAAACACTATCTTGGACTTCTCTGCATGTTTCCCAGGCGAGCAATTGGCAGCATGTTCAGAACCATGTTTCTGTGAATAACTCCTGAACCGTAAGTCCTAGACGCTCGCTCTTGGCTGCATTCGATTCAGCTCGTGGCAGCCAGTCTAAAAAACACTATCTTGGACTTCTCTGCATGTTCCTAAGGCAAATGTTTCTAAAGCTAATTCTTGAACCGTAAGTCCTAGACGCTCGATCTTGGCGGCATTCGTCTCAGCGCCTGGCAATTAGTATAGGAGCACTGTGTTTGACTTCTCTGGATGTTTCCCAGGCGAGTTATTGACAAGTAAATCCTAGACGCTCGATCTTGGTTATTTTCGCTTTCGCGGCTGGCAGTAAAAGAACCATGTTTCTGTGAATAACTCCTGAACCGTAAGTCCTAGACGCTCGCTCTTGGCTGCATTCGATTCAGCTCGTGGCAGCCAGTCTAAAAAACACTATCTTGGACTTCTCTGCATGTTTCCCAGGCGAGCAATTGGCAGCATGTTCAGAACCATGTTTCTGTGAATAACTCCTGAACCGTAAGTCCTAGACGCTCGCTCTTGGCTGCATTCGATTCAGCTCGTGGCAGCCAGTCTAAAAAACACTATCTTGGACTTCTCTGCATGTTTCCCAGGCGAGCAATTGGCAGCATGTTCAGAACCATGTTTCTGTGAATAACTCCTGAACCGTAAGTCCTAGACGCTCGCTCTTGGCTGCATTCGATTCAGCTCGTGGCAGCCAGTCTAAAAAACACTATCTTGGACTTCTCTGCATGTTTCCCAGGCGAGAAATTGGCAGCATGTTCAGAACCATGTTTCTGTGAATAACTCCTGAACCGTAAGTCCTAGACGCTCGCTCTTGGCTGCATTCGATTCAGCTCGTGGCAGCCAGTCTAAAAAACACTATCTTGGACTTCTCTGCATGTTTCCCAGGCGAGAAATTGGCAGCATGTTCAGAACCATGTTTCTGTGAATAACTCCTGAACCGTAAGTCCTAGACGCTCGCTCTTGGCTGCATTCGATTCAGCTCGTGGCAGCCAGTCTAAAAAACACTATCTTGGACTTCTCTGCATGTTTCCCAGGCGAGAAATTGGCAGCATGTTCAGAACCATGTTTCTGTGAATAACTCCTGAACCGTAAGTCCTAGACGCTCGATCTTGGCGGCATTCGTCTCAGCGCCTGGCAATTAGTATAGGAGCACTGTGTTTGACTTCTCTGGATGTTTCCCAGGCGAGTTATTGACAAGTAAATCCTAGACGCTCGATATTGGTTATTTTCGCTTTCGCGGCTGGCAGTAAAAGAACCATGTTTCTGTGAATAACTCCTGAACCGTAAGTCCTAGACGCTCGCTCTTGGCTGCATTCGATTCAGCTCGTGGCAGCCAGTCTAAAAAACACTATCTTGGACTTCTCTGCATGTTTCCCAGGCGAGCAATTGGCAGCATGTTCAGAACCATGTTTCTGTGAATAACTCCTGAACCGTAAGTCCTAGACGCTCGCTCTTGGCTGCATTCGATTCAGCTCGTGGCAGCCAGTCTAAAAAACACTATCTTGGACTTCTCTGCATGTTTCCCAGGCGAGAAATTGGCAGCATGTTCAGAACCATGTTTCTGTGAATAACTCCTGAACCGTAAGTCCTAGACGCTCGCTCTTGGCTGCATTCGATTCAGCTCGTGGCAGCCAGTCTAAAAAACACTATCTCGGACTTCTCTGCATGTTTCCCAGGCGAGCAATTGGCAGCATGTTCAGAACCATGTTTCTGTGAATAACTCCTGAACCGTAAGTCCTAGACGCTCGCTCTTGGCTGCATTCGATTCAGCTCGTGGCAGCCAGTCTAAAAAACACTATCTTGGACTTCTCTGCATGTTTCCCAGGCGAGAAATTGGCAGCATGTTCAGAACCATGTTTCTGTGAATAACTCCTGAACCGTAAGTCCTAGACGCTCGATCTTGGCGGCATTCGTCTCAGCGCCTGGCAATTAGTATAGGAGCACTGTGTTTGACTTCTCTGGATGTTTCCCAGGCGAGTTATTGACAAGTAAATCCTAGACGCTCGATCTTGGTTATTTTCGCTTTCGCGGCTGGCAGTAAAAGAACCATGTTTCTGTGAATAACTCCTGAACCGTAAGTCCTAGACGCTCGCTCTTGGCTGCATTCGATTCAGCTCGTGGCAGCCAGTCTAAAAAACACTATCTTGGACTTCTCTGCATGTTTCCCAGGCGAGCAATTGGCAGCATGTTCAGAACCATGTTTCTGTGAATAATTCAGCTCGTGGCAGCCAGTCTAAAAAACACTATCTTGGACTTCTCTGCATGTTTCCCAGGCGAGCAATTGGCAGCATGTTCAGAACCATGTTTCTGTGAATAACTCCTGAACCGTAAGTCCTAGACGCTCGCTCTTGGCTGCATTCGATTCAGCTCGTGGCAGCCAGTCTAAAAAACACTATCTTGGACTTCTCTGCATGTTTCCCAGGCGAGAAATTGGCAGCATGTTCAGAACCATGTTTCTGTGAATAACTCCTGAACCGTAAGTCCTAGACGCTCGCTCTTGGCTGCATTCGATTCAGCTCGTGGCAGCCAGTCTAAAAAACACTATCTTGGACTTCTCTGCATGTTTCCCAGGCGAGCAATTGGCAGCATGTTCAGAACCATGTTTCTGTGAATAACTCCTGAACCGTAAGTCCTAGACGCTCGCTCTTGGCTGCATTCGATTCAGCTCGTGGCAGCCAGTCTAAAAAACACTATCTTGGACTTCTCTGCATGTTTCCCAGGCGAGAAATTGGCAGCATGTTCAGAACCATGTTTCTGTGAATAACTCCTGAACCGTAAGTCCTAGACGCTCGCTCTTGGCTGCATTCGATTCAGCTCGTGGCAGCCAGTCTAAAAAACACTATCTTGGACTTCTCTGCATGTTCCTAAGGCAAATGTTTCTAAAGCTAATTCTTGAACCGTAAGTCCTAGACGCTCGATCTTGGCGGCATTCGTCTCAGCGCCTGGCAATTAGTATAGGAGCCTTGTGTTTGACTTCTCTGGATGTTTCCCAGGCGAGTTATTGACAAGTAAATCCTAGACGCTCGATCTTGGTTATTTTCGCTTTCGCGGCTGGCAGTAAAAGAACCATGTTTCTGTGAATAACTCCTGAACCGTAAGTCCTAGACGCTCGCTCTTGGCTGCATTCGATTCAGCTCGTGGCAGCCAGTCTAAAAAACACTATCTTGGACTTCTCTGCATGTTTCCCAGGCGAGAAATTGGCAGCATGTTCAGAACCATGTTTCTGTGAATAACTCCTGAACCGTAAGTCCTAGACGCTCGATCTTGGCGGCATTCGTCTCAGCGCCTGGCAATTAGTATAGGAGCACTGTGTTTGACTTCTCTGGATGTTTCCCAGGCGAGTTATTGACAAGTAAATCCTAGACGCTCGATCTTGGTTATTTTCGCTTTCGCGGCTGGCAGTAAAAGAACCATGTTTCTGTGAATAACTCCTGAACCGTAAGTCCTAGACGCTCGCTCTTGGCTGCATTCGATTCAGCTCGTGGCAGCCAGTCTAAAAAACACTATCTTGGACTTCTCTGCATGTTTCCCAGGCGAGAAATTGGCAGCATGTTCAGAACCATGTTTCTGTGAATAACTCCTGAACCGTAAGTCCTAGACGCTCGCTCTTGGCTGCATTCGATTCAGCTCGTGGCAGCCAGTCTAAAAAACACTATCTTGGACTTCTCTGCATGTTTCCCAGGCGAGCAATTGGCAGCATGTTCAGAACCATGTTTCTGTGAATAACTCCTGAACCGTAAGTCCTAGACGCTCGCTCTTGGCTGCATTCGATTCAGCTCGTGGCAGCCAGTCTAAAAAACACTATCTTGGACTTCTCTGCATGTTTCCCAGGCGAGAAATTGGCAGCATGTTCAGAACCATGTTTCTGTGAATAACTCCTGAACCGTAAGTCCTAGACGCTCGATCTTGGCGGCATTCGTCTCAGCGCCTGGCAATTAGTATAGGAGCACTGTGTTTGACTTCTCTGGATGTTTCCCAGGCGAGTTATTGACAAGTAAATCCTAGACGCTCGATCTTGGTTATTTTCGCTTTGGCGGCTGGCAGTAAAAGAACCATGTTTCTGTGAATAACTCCTGAACCGTAAGTCCTAGACGCTCGCTCTTGGCTGCATTCGATTCAGCTCGTGGCAGCCAGTCTAAAAAACACTATCTTGGACTTCTCTGCATGTTTCCCAGACGAGAAATTGGCAGCATGTTCAGAACCATGTTTCTGTGAATAACTCCTGAACCGTAAGTCCTAGACGCTCGATCTTGGCGGCATTCGTCTCAGCGCCTGGCAATTAGTATAGGAGCACTGTGTTTGACTTCTCTGGATGTTTCCCAGGCGAGTTATTGACAAGTAAATCCTAGACGCTCGATCTTGGTTATTTTCGCATTCGCGGCTGGCAGTAAAAGAACCATGTTTCTGTGAATAACTCCTGAACCGTAAGTCCTAGACGCTCGCTCTTGGCTGCATTCGATTCAGCTCGTGGCAGCCAGTCTAAAAAACACTATCTTGGACTTCTCTGCATGTTTCCCAGGCGAGCAATTGGCAGCATGTTCAGAACCATGTTTCTGTGAATAACTCCTGAACCGTAAGTCCTAGACGCTCGCTCTTGGCTGCATTCGATTCAGCTCGTGGCAGCCAGTCTAAAAAACACTATCTTGGACTTCTCTGCATGTTTCCCAGGCGAGAAATTGGCAGCATGTTCAGAACCATGTTTCTGTGAATAACTCCTGAACCGTAAGTCCTAGACGCTCGCTCTTGGCTGCATTCGATTCAGCTCGTGGCAGCCAGTCTAAAAAACACTATCTCGGACTTCTCTGCATGTTTCCCAGGCGAGCAATTGGCAGCATGTTCAGAACCATGTTTCTGTGAATAACTCCTGAACCGTAAGTCCTAGACGCTCGCTCTTGGCTGCATTCGATTCAGCTCGTGGCAGCCAGTCTAAAAAACACTATCTTGGACTTCTCTGCATGTTTCCCAGGCGAGAAATTGGCAGCATGTTCAGAACCATGTTTCTGTGAATAACTCCTGAACCGTAAGTCCTAGACGCTCGATCTTGGCGGCATTCGTCTCAGCGCCTGGCAATTAGTATAGGAGCACTGTGTTTGACTTCTCTGGATGTTTCCCAGGCGAGTTATTGACAAGTAAATCCTAGACGCTCGATCTTGGTTATTTTCGCTTTCGCGGCTGGCAGTAAAAGAACCATGTTTCTGTGAATAACTCCTGAACCGTAAGTCCTAGACGCTCGCTCTTGGCTGCATTCGATTCAGCTCGTGGCAGCCAGTCTAAAAAACACTATCTTGGACTTCTCTGCATGTTTCCCAGGCGAGCAATTGGCAGCATGTTCAGAACCATGTTTCTGTGAATAACTCCTGAACCGTAAGTCCTAGACGCTCGCTCTTGGCTGCATTCGATTCAGCTCGTGGCAGCCAGTCTAGAAAACACTATCTTGGACTTCTCTGCATGTTTCCCAGGCGAGCAATTGGCAGCATGTTCAGAACCATGTTTCTGTGAATAACTCCTGAACCGTAAGTCACAGACGCTCGCTCTTGGCTGCATTCGATTCAGCTCGTGGCAGCCAGTCTAAAAAACACTATCTTGGACTTCTCTGCATGTTCCTAAGGCAAATGTTTCTAAAGCTAATTCTTGAACCGTAAGTCCTAGACGCTCGATCTTGGCGGCATTCGTCTCAGCGCCTGGCAATTAGTATAGGAGCACTGTGTTTGACTTCTCTGGATGTTTCCCAGGCGAGTTATTGACAAGTAAATCCTAGACGCTCGATCTTGGTTATTTTCGCTTTCGCGGCTGGCAGTAAAAGAACCATGTTTCTGTGAATAACTCCTGAACCGTAAGTCCTAGACGCTCGCTCTTGGCTGCATTCGATTCAGCTCGTGGCAGCCAGTCTAAAAAACACTATCTTGGACTTCTCTGCATGTTTCCCAGGCGAGCAATTGGCAGCATGTTCAGAACCATGTTTCTGTGAATAACTCCTGAACCGTAAGTCCTAGACGCTCGCTCTTGGCTGCATTCGATTCAGCTCGTGGCAGCCAGTCTAAAAAACACTATCTTGGACTTCTCTGCATGTTCCTAAGGCAAATGTTTCTAAAGCTAATTCTTGAACCGTAAGTCCTAGACGCTCGATCTTGGCGGCATTCGTCTCAGCGCCTGGCAATTAGTATAGGAGCACTGTGTTTGACTTCTCTGGATGTTTCCCAGGCGAGTTATTGACAAGTAAATCCTAGACGCTCGATCTTGGTTATTTTCGCTTTCGCGGCTGGCAGTAAAAGAACCATGTTTCTGTGAATAACTCCTGAACCGTAAGTCCTAGACGCTCGCTCTTGGCTGCATTCGATTCAGCTCGTGGCAGCCAGTCTAAAAAACACTATCTTGGACTTCTCTGCATGTTTCCCAGGCGAGCAATTGGCAGCATGTTCAGAACCATGTTTCTGTGAATAACTCCTGAACCGTAAGTCCTAGACGCTCGCTCTTGGCTGCATTCGATTCAGCTCGTGGCAGCCAGTCTAAAAAACACTATCTTGGACTTCTCTGCATGTTTCCCAGGCGAGAAATTGGCAGCATGTTCAGAACCATGTTTCTGTGAATAACTCCTGAACCGTAAGTCCTAGACGCTCGATCTTGGCGGCATTCGTCTCAGCGCCTGGCAATTAGTATAGGAGCACTGTGTTTGACTTCTCTGGATGTTTCCCAGGCGAGTTATTGACAAGTAAATCCTAGACGCTCGATCTTGGTTATTTTCGCTTTCGCGGCTGGCAGTAAAAGAACCATGTTTCTGTGAATAACTCCTGAACCGTAAGTCCTAGACGCTCGCTCTTGGCTGCATTCGATTCAGCTCGTGGCAGCCAGTCTAAAAAACACTATCTTGGACTTCTCTGCATGTTTCCCAGGCGAGCAATTGGCAGCATGTTCAGAACCATGTTTCTGTGAATAACTCCTGAACCGTAAGTCCTAGACGCTCGCTCTTGGCTGCATTCGATTCAGCTCGTGGCAGCCAGTCTAAAAAACACTATCTTGGACTTCTCTGCATGTTTCCCAGGCGAGAAATTGGCAGCATGTTCAGAACCATGTTTCTGTGAATAACTCCTGAACCGTAAGTCCTAGACGCTCGCTCTTGGCTGCATTCGATTCAGCTCGTGGCAGCCAGTCTAAAAAACACTATCTTGGACTTCTCTGCATGTTTCCCAGGCGAGCAATTGGCAGCATGTTCAGAACCATGTTTCTGTGAATAACTCCTGAACCGTAAGTCCTAGACGCTCGCTCTTGGCTGCATTCGATTCAGCTCGTGGCAGCCAGTCTAAAAAACACTATCTTGGACTTCTCTGCATGTTTCCCAGGCGAGCAATTGGCAGCATGTTCAGAACCATGTTTCTGTGAATAACTCCTGAACCGTAAGTCCTAGACGCTCGCTCTTGGCTGCATTCGATTCAGCTCGTGGCAGCCAGTCTAAAAAACACTATCTTGGACTTCTCTGCATGTTTCCCAGGCGAGAAATTGGCAGCATGTTCAGAACCATGTTTCTGTGAATAACTCCTGAACCGTAAGTCCTAGACGCTCGCTCTTGGCTGCATTCGATTCAGCTCGTGGCAGCCAGTCTAAAAAACACTATCTTGGACTTCTCTGCATGTTTCCCAGGCGAGCAATTGGCAGCATGTTCAGAACCATGTTTCTGTGAATAACTCCTGAACCGTAAGTCCTAGACGCTCGCTCTTGGCTGCATTCGATTCAGCTCGTGGCAGCCAGTCTAAAAAACACTATCTTGGACTTCTCTGCATGTTTCCCAGGCGAGAAATTGGCAGCATGTTCAGAACCATGTTTCTGTGAATAACTCCTGAACCGTAAGTCCTAGACGCTCGCTCTTGGCTGCATTCGATTCAGCTCGTGGCAGCCAGTCTAAAAAACACTATCTCGGACTTCTCTGCATGTTTCCCAGGCGAGCAATTGGCAGCATGTTCAGAACCATGTTTCTGTGAATAACTCCTGAACCGTAAGTCCTAGACGCTCGCTCTTGGCTGCATTCGATTCAGCTCGTGGCAGCCAGTCTAAAAAACACTATCTTGGACTTCTCTGCATGTTTCCCAGGCGAGAAATTGGCAGCATGTTCAGAACCATGTTTCTGTGAATAACTCCTGAACCGTAAGTCCTAGACGCTCGATCTTGGCGGCATTCGTCTCAGCGCCTGGCAATTAGTATAGGAGCACTGTGTTTGACTTCTCTGGATGTTTCCCAGGCGAGTTATTGACAAGTAAATCCTAGACGCTCGATCTTGGTTATTTTCGCTTTCGCGGCTGGCAGTAAAAGAACCATGTTTCTGTGAATAACTCCTGAACCGTAAGTCCTAGACGCTCGCTCTTGGCTGCATTCGATTCAGCTCGTGGCAGCCAGTCTAAAAAACACTATCTTGGACTTCTCTGCATGTTTCCCAGGCGAGCAATTGGCAGCATGTTCAGAACCATGTTTCTGTGAATAACTCCTGAACCGTAAGTCCTAGACGCTCGCTCTTGGCTGCATTCGATTCAGCTCGTGGCAGCCAGTCTAAAAAACACTATCTTGGACTTCTCTGCATGTTTCCCAGGCGAGAAATTGGCAGCATGTTCAGAACCATGTTTCTGTGAATAACTCCTGAACCGTAAGTCCTAGACGCTCGCTCTTGGCTGCATTCGATTCAGCTCGTGGCAGCCAGTCTAAAAAACACTATCTCGGACTTCTCTGCATGTTTCCCAGGCGAGCAATTGGCAGCATGTTCAGAACCATGTTTCTGTGAATAACTCCTGAACCGTAAGTCCTAGACGCTCGCTCTTGGCTGCATTCGATTCAGCTCGTGGCAGCCAGTCTAAAAAACACTATCTTGGACTTCTCTGCATGTTTCCCAGGCGAGAAATTGGCAGCATGTTCAGAACCATGTTTCTGTGAATAACTCCTGAACCGTAAGTCCTAGACGCTCGATCTTGGCGGCATTCGTCTCAGCGCCTGGCAATTAGTATAGGAGCACTGTGTTTGACTTCTCTGGATGTTTCCCAGGCGAGTTATTGACAAGTAAATCCTAGACGCTCGATCTTGGTTATTTTCGCTTTCGCGGCTGGCAGTAAAAGAACCATGTTTCTGTGAATAACTCCTGAACCGTAAGTCCTAGACGCTCGCTCTTGGCTGCATTCGATTCAGCTCGTGGCAGCCAGTCTAAAAAACACTATCTTGGACTTCTCTGCATGTTTCCCAGGCGAGCAATTGGCAGCATGTTCAGAACCATGTTTCTGTGAATAACTCCTGAACCGTAAGTCCTAGACGCTCGCTCTTGGCTGCATTCGATTCAGCTCGTGGCAGCCAGTCTAAAAAACACTATCTTGGACTTCTCTGCATGTTTCCCAGGCGAGAAATTGGCAGCATGTTCAGAACCATGTTTCTGTGAATAACTCCTGAACCGTAAGTCCTAGACGCTCGCTCTTGGCTGCATTCGATTCAGCTCGTGGCAGCCAGTCTAAAAAACACTATCTTGGACTTCTCTGCATGTTTCCCAGGCGAGAAATTGGCAGCATGTTCAGAACCATGTTTCTGTGAATAACTCCTGAACCGTAAGTCCTAGACGCTCGCTCTTGGCTGCATTCGATTCAGCTCGTGGCAGCCAGTCTAAAAAACACTATCTTGGACTTCTCTGCATGTTTCCCAGGCGAGAAATTGGCAGCATGTTCAGAACCATGTTTCTGTGAATAACTCCTGAACCGTAAGTCCTAGACGCTCGATCTTGGCGGCATTCGTCTCAGCGCCTGGCAATTAGTATAGGAGCACTGTGTTTGACTTCTCTGGATGTTTCCCAGGCGAGTTATTGACAAGTAAATCCTAGACGCTCGATCTTGGTTATTTTCGCTTTCGCGGCTGGCAGTAAAAGAACCATGTTTCTGTGAATAACTCCTGAACCGTAAGTCCTAGACGCTCGCTCTTGGCTGCATTCGATTCAGCTCGTGGCAGCCAGTCTAAAAAACACTATCTTGGACTTCTCTGCATGTTTCCCAGGCGAGAAATTGGCAGCATGTTCAGAACCATGTTTCTGTGAATAACTCCTGAACCGTAAGTCCTAGACGCTCGATCTTGGCGGCATTCGTCTCAGCGCCTGGCAATTAGTATAGGAGCACTGTGTTTGACTTCTCTGGATGTTTCCCAGGCGAGTTATTGACAAGTAAATCCTAGACGCTCGATATTGGTTATTTTCGCTTTCGCGGCTGGCAGTAAAAGAACCATGTTTCTGTGAATAACTCCTGAACCGTAAGTCCTAGACGCTCGCTCTTGGCTGCATTCGATTCAGCTCGTGGCAGCCAGTCTAAAAAACACTATCTTGGACTTCTCTGCATGTTTCCCAGGCGAGAAATTGGCAGCATGTTCAGAACCATGTTTCTGTGAATAACTCCTGAACCGTAAGTCCTAGACGCTCGCTCTTGGCTGCATTCGATTCAGCTCGTGGCAGCCAGTCTAAAAAACACTATCTCGGAATTCTCTGCATGTTTCCCAGGCGAGCAATTGGCAGCATGTTCAGAACCATGTTTCTGTGAATAACTCCTGAACCGTAAGTCCTAGACGCTCGCTCTTGGCTGCATTCGATTCAGCTCGTGGCAGCCAGTCTAAAAAACACTATCTTGGACTTCTCTGCATGTTTCCCAGGCGAGAAATTGGCAGCATGTTCAGAACCATGTTTCTGTGAATAACTCCTGAACCGTAAGTCCTAGACGCTCGATCTTGGCGGCATTCGTCTCAGCGCCTGGCAATTAGTATAGGAGCACTGTGTTTGACTTCTCTGGATGTTTCCCAGGCGAGTTATTGACAAGTAAATCCTAGACGCTCGATCTTGGTTATTTTCGCTTTCGCGGCTGGCAGTAAAAGAACCATGTTTCTGTGAATAACTCCTGAACCGTAAGTCCTAGACGCTCGCTCTTGGCTGCATTCGATTCAGCTCGTGGCAGCCAGTCTAAAAAACACTATCTTGGACTTCTCTGCATGTTTCCCAGGCGAGCAATTGGCAGCATGTTCAGAACCATGTTTCTGTGAATAACTCCTGAACCGTAAGTCCTAGACGCTCGCTCTTGGCTGCATTCGATTCAGCTCGTGGCAGCCAGTCTAAAAAACACTATCTTGGACTTCTCTGCATGTTTCCCAGGCGAGCAATTGGCAGCATGTTCAGAACCATGTTTCTGTGAATAACTCCTGAACCGTAAGTCACAGACTCTCGCTCTTGGCTGCATTCGATTCAGCTCGTGGCAGCCAGTCTAAAAAACACTATCTTGGACTTCTCTGCATGTTCCTAAGGCAAATGTTTCTAAAGCTAATTCTTGAACCGTAAGTCCTAGACGCTCGATCTTGGCGGCATTCGTCTCAGCGCCTGGCAATTAGTATAGGAGCACTGTGTTTGACTTCTCTGGATGTTTCCCAGGCGAGTTATTGACAAGTAAATCCTAGACGCTCGATCTTGGTTATTTTCGCTTTCGCGGCTGGCAGTAAAAGAACCATGTTTCTGTGAATAACTCCTGAACCGTAAGTCCTAGACGCTCGCTCTTGGCTGCATTCGATTCAGCTCGTGGCAGCCAGTCTAAAAAACACTATCTTGGACTTCTCTGCATGTTTCCCAGGCGAGCAATTGGCAGCATGTTCAGAACCATGTTTCTGTGAATAACTCCTGAACCGTAAGTCCTAGACGCTCGCTCTTGGCTGCATTCGATTCAGCTCGTGGCAGCCAGTCTAAAAAACACTATCTTGGACTTCTCTGCATGTTCCTAAGGCAAATGTTTCTAAAGCTAATTCTTGAACCGTAAGTCCTAGACGCTCGATCTTGGCGGCATTCGTCTCAGCGCCTGGCAATTAGTATAGGAGCACTGTGTTTGACTTCTCTGGATGTTTCCCAGGCGAGTTATTGACAAGTAAACCCTAGACGCTCGATCTTGGTTATTTTCGCTTTCGCGGCTGGCAGTAAAAGAACCATGTTTCTGTGAATAACTCCTGAACCGTAAGTCCTAGACGCTCGCTCTTGGCTGCATTCGATTCAGCTCGTGGCAGCCAGTCTAAAAAACACTATCTTGGACTTCTCTGCATGTTTCCCAGGCGAGAAATTGGCAGCATGTTCAGAACCATGTTTCTGTGAATAACTCCTGAACCGTAAGTCCTAGACGCTCGATCTTGGCGGCATTCGTCTCAGCGCCTGGCAATTAGTATAGGAGCACTGTGTTTGACTTCTCTGGATGTTTCCCAGGCGAGTTATTGACAAGTAAATCCTAGACGCTCGATCTTGGTTATTTTCGCTTTCGCGGCTGGCAGTAAAAGAACCATGTTTCTGTGAATAACTCCTGAACCGTAAGTCCTAGACGCTCGCTCTTGGCTGCATTCGATTCAGCTCGTGGCAGCCAGTCTAAAAAACACTATCTTGGACTTCTCTGCATGTTTCCCAGGCGAGCAATTGGCAGCATGTTCAGAACCATGTTTCTGTGAATAACTCCTGAACCGTAAGTCCTAGACGCTCGCTCTTGGCTGCATTCGATTCAGCTCGTGTCAGCCAGTCTAAAAAACACTATCTTGGACTTCTCTGCATGTTTCCCAGGCGAGCAATTGGCAGCATGTTCAGAACCATGTTTCTGTGAATAACTCCTGAACCGTAAGTCCTAGACGCTCGCTCTTGGCTGCATTCGATTCAGCTCGTGGCAGCCAGTCTAAAAAACACTATCTTGGACTTCTCTGCATGTTTCCCAGGCGAGCAATTGGCAGCATGTTCAGAACCATGTTTCTGTGAATAACTCCTGAACCGTAAGTCCTAGACGCTCGCTCTTGGCTGCATTCGATTCAGCTCGTGGCAGCCAGTCTAAAAAACACTATCTTGGACTTCTCTGCATGTTTCCCAGGCGAGAAATTGGCAGCATGTTCAGAACCATGTTTCTGTGAATAACTCCTGAACCGTAAGTCCTAGACGCTCGATCTTGGCGGCATTCGTCTCAGCGCCTGGCAATTAGTATAGGAGCACTGTGTTTGACTTCTCTGGATGTTTCCCAGGCGAGTTATTGACAAGTAAATCCTAGACGCTCGATCTTGGTTATTTTCGCTTTCGCGGCTGGCAGTAAAAGAACAATGTTTCTGTGAATAACTCCTGAACCGTAAGTCCTAGACGCTCGCTCTTGGCTGCATTCGATTCAGCTCGTGGCAGCCAGTCTAAAAAACACTATCTTGGACTTCTCTGCATGTTTCCCAGGCGAGAAATTGGCAGCATGTTCAGAACCATGTTTCTGTGAATAACTCCTGAACCGTAAGTCCTAGACGCTCGATCTTGGCGGCATTCGTCTCAGCGCCTGGCAATTAGTATAGGAGCACTGTGTTTGACTTCTCTGGATGTTTCCCAGGCGAGTTATTGACAAGTAAATCCTAGACGCTCGATCTTGGTTATTTTCGCTTTCGCGGCTGGCAGTAAAAGAACCATGTTTCTGTGAATAACTCCTGAACCGTAAGTCCTAGACGCTCGCTCTTGGCTGCATTCGATTCAGCTCGTGGCAGCCAGTCTAAAAAACACTATCTTGGACTTCTCTGCATGTTTCCCAGGCGAGCAATTGGCAGCATGTTCAGAACCATGTTTCTGTGAATAACTCCTGAACCGTAAGTCCTAGACGCTCGCTCTTGGCTGCATTCGATTCAGCTCGTGGCAGCCAGTCTAAAAAACACTATCTTGGACTTCTCTGCATGTTTCCCAGGCGAGCAATTGGCAGCATGTTCAGAACCATGTTTCTGTGAATAACTCCTGAACCGTAAGTCCTAGACGCTCGCTCTTGGCTGCATTCGATTCAGCTCGTGGCAGCCAGTCTAAAAAACACTATCTTGGACTTCTCTGCATGTTTCCCAGGCGAGAAATTGGCAGCATGTTCAGAACCATGTTTCTGTGAATAACTCCTGAACCGTAAGTCCTAGACGCTCGCTCTTGGCTGCATTCGATTCAGCTCGTGGCAGCCAGTCTAAAAAACACTATCTTGGACTTCTCTGCATGTTCCTAAGGCAAATGTTTCTAAAGCTAATTCTTGAACCGTAAGTCCTAGACGCTCGATCTTGGCGGCATTCGTCTCAGCGCCTGGCAATTAGTATAGGAGCCTTGTGTTTGACTTCTCTGGATGTTTCCCAGGCGAGTTATTGACAAGTAAATCCTAGACGCTCGATCTTGGTTATTTTCGCTTTCGCGGCTGGCAGTAAAAGAACCATGTTTCTGTGAATAACTCCTGAACCGTAAGTCCTAGACGCTCGCTCTTGGCTGCATTCGATTCAGCTCGTGGCAGCCAGTCTAAAAAACACTATCTTGGACTTCTCTGCATGTTTCCCAGGCGAGAAATTGGCAGCATGTTCAGAACCATGTTTCTGTGAATAACTCCTGAACCGTAAGTCCTAGACGCTCGATCTTGGCGGCATTCGTCTCAGCGCCTGGCAATTAGTATAGGAGCACTGTGTTTGACTTCTCTGGATGTTTCCCAGGCGAGTTATTGACAAGTAAATCCTAGACGCTCGATCTTGGTTATTTTCGCTTTCGCGGCTGGCAGTAAAAGAACCATGTTTCTGTGAATAACTCCTGAACCGTAAGTCCTAGACGCTCGCTCTTGGCTGCATTCGATTCAGCTCGTGGCAGCCAGTCTAAAAAACACTATCTTGGACTTCTCTGCATGTTTCCCAGGCGAGAAATTGGCAGCATGTTCAGAACCATGTTTCTGTGAATAACTCCTGAACCGTAAGTCCTAGACGCTCGCTCTTGGCTGCATTCGATTCAGCTCGTGGCAGCCAGTCTAAAAAACACTATCTTGGACTTCTCTGCATGTTTCCCAGGCGAGCAATTGGCAGCATGTTCAGAACCATGTTTCTGTGAATAACTCCTGAACCGTAAGTCCTAGACGCTCGCTCTTGGCTGCATTCGATTCAGCTCGTGGCAGCCAGTCTAAAAAACACTATCTTGGACTTCTCTGCATGTTTCCCAGGCGAGAAATTGGCAGCATGTTCAGAACCATGTTTCTGTGAATAACTCCTGAACCGTAAGTCCTAGACGCTCGCTCTTGGCTGCATTCGATTCAGCTCGTGGCAGCCAGTCTAAAAAACACTATCTTGGACTTCTCTGCATGTTTCCCAGGCGAGCAATTGGCAGCATGTTCAGAACCATGTTTCTGTGAATAACTCCTGAACCGTAAGTCCTAGACGCTCGATCTTGGCGGCATTCGTCTCAGCGCCAGGCAATTAGTATAGGAGCACTGTGTTTGACTTCTCTGGATGTTTCCCAGGCGAGTTATTGACAAGTAAATCCTAGACGCTCGATCTTGGTTATTTTCGCTTTCGCGGCTGGCAGTAAAAGAACCATGTTTCTGTGAATAACTCCTGAACCGTAAGTCCTAGACGCTCGCTCTTGGCTGCATTCGATTCAGCTCGTGGCAGCCAGTCTAAAAAACACTATCTTGGACTTCTCTGCATGTTTCCCAGGCGAGCAATTGGCAGCATGTTCAGAACCATGTTTCTGTGAATAACTCCTGAACCGTAAGTCCTAGACGCTCGCTCTTGGCTGCATTCGATTCAGCTCGTGGCAACCAGTCTAAAAAACACTATCTTGGACTTCTCTGCATGTTTCCCAGGCGAGCAATTGGCAGCATGTTCAGAACCATGTTTCTGTGAATAACTCCTGAACCGTAAGTCACAGACTCTCGCTCTTGGCTGCATTCGATTCAGCTCGTGGCAGCCAGTCTAAAAAACACTATCTTGGACTTCTCTGCATGTTCCTAAGGCAAATGTTTCTAAAGCTAATTCTTGAACCGTAAGTCCTAGACGCTCGATCTTGGCGGCATTCGTCTCAGCGCCTGGCAATTAGTATAGGAGCACTGTGTTTGACTTCTCTGGATGTTTCCCAGGCGAGTTATTGACAAGTAAATCCTAGACGCTCGATCTTGGTTATTTTCGCTTTCGCGGCTGGCAGTAAAAGAACCATGTTTCTGTGAATAACTCCTGAACCGTAAGTCCTAGACGCTCGCTCTTGGCTGCATTCGATTCAGCTCGTGGCAGCCAGTCTAAAAAACACTATCTTGGACTTCTCTGCATGTTTCCCAGGCGAGCAATTGGCAGCATGTTCAGAACCATGTTTCTGTGAATAACTCCTGAACCGTAAGTCCTAGACGCTCGCTCTTGGCTGCATTCGATTCAGCTCGTGGCAGCCAGTCTAAAAAACACTATCTTGGACTTCTCTGCATGTTTCCCAGGCGAGCAATTGGCAGCATGTTCAGAACCATGTTTCTGTGAATAACTCCTGAACCGTAAGTCCTAGACGCTCGCTCTTGGCTGCATTCGATTCAGCTCGTGGCAGCCAGTCTAAAAAACACTATCTTGGACTTCTCTGCATGTTCCTAAGGCAAATGTTTCTAAAGCTAATTCTTGAACCGTAAGTCCTAGACGCTCGATCTTGGCGGCATTCGTCTCAGCGCCTGGCAATTAGTATAGGAGCACTGTGTTTGACTTCTCTGGATGTTTCCCAGGCGAGTTATTGACAAGTAAATCCTAGACGCTCGATCTTGGTTATTTTCGCTTTCGCGGCTGGCAGTAAAAGAACCATGTTTCTGTGAATAACTCCTGAACCGTAAGTCCTAGACGCTCGCTCTTGGCTGCATTCGATTCAGCTCGTGGCAGCCAGTCTAAAAAACACTATCTTGGACTTCTCTGCATGTTTCCCAGGCGAGCAATTGGCAGCATGTTCAGAACCATGTTTCTGTGAATAACTCCTGAACCGTAAGTCCTAGACGCTCGCTCTTGGCTGCATTCGATTCAGCTCGTGGCAGCCAGTCTAAAAAACACTATCTTGGACTTCTCTGCATGTTTCCCAGGCGAGAAATTGGCAGCATGTTCAGAACCATGTTTCTGTGAATAACTCCTGAACCGTAAGTCCTAGACGCTCGATCTTGGCGGCATTCGTCTCAGCGCCTGGCAATTAGTATAGGAGCACTGTGTTTGACTTCTCTGGATGTTTCCCAGGCGAGTTATTGACAAGTAAATCCTAGACGCTCGATCTTGGTTATTTTCGCTTTCGCGGCTGGCAGTAAAAGAACCATGTTTCTGTGAATAACTCCTGAACCGTAAGTCCTAGACGCTCGCTCTTGGCTGCATTCGATTCAGCTCGTGGCAGCCAGTCTAAAAAACACTATCTTGGACTTCTCTGCATGTTTCCCAGGCGAGCAATTGGCAGCATGTTCAGAACCATGTTTCTGTGAATAACTCCTGAACCGTAAGTCCTAGACGCTCGCTCTTGGCTGCATTCGATTCAGCTCGTGGCAGCCAGTCTAAAAAACACTATCTTGGACTTCTCTGCATGTTTCCCAGGCGAGAAATTGGCAGCATGTTCAGAACCATGTTTCTGTGAATAACTCCTGAACCGTAAGTCCTAGACGCTCGCTCTTGGCTGCATTCGATTCAGCTCGTGGCAGCCAGTCTAAAAAACACTATCTTGGACTTCTCTGCATGTTTCCCAGGCGAGCAATTGGCAGCATGTTCAGAACCATGTTTCTGTGAATAACTCCTGAACCGTAAGTCCTAGACGCTCGCTCTTGGCTGCATTCGATTCAGCTCGTGGCAGCCAGTCTAAAAAACACTATCTTGGACTTCTCTGCATGTTTCCCAGGCGAGAAATTGGCAGCATGTTCAGAACCATGTTTCTGTGAATAACTCCTGAACCGTAAGTCCTAGACGCTCGCTCTTGGCTGCATTCGATTCAGCTCGTGGCAGCCAGTCTAAAAAACACTATCTTGGACTTCTCTGCATGTTTCCCAGGCGAGAAATTGGCAGCATGTTCAGAACCATGTTTCTGTAAATAACTCCTGAACCGTAAGTCCTAGACGCTCGCTCTTGGCTGCATTCGATTCAGCTCGTGGCAGCCAGTCTAAAAAACACTATCTTGGACTTCTCTGCATGTTTCCCAGGCGAGAAATTGGCAGCATGTTCAGAACCATGTTTCTGTGAATAACTCCTGAACCGTAAGTCCTAGACGCTCGCTCTTGGCTGCATTCGATTCAGCTCGTGGCAGCCAGTCTAAAAAACACTATCTTGGACTTCTCTGCATGTTTCCCAGGCGAGAAATTTGCAGCATGTTCAGAACCATGTTTCTGTGAATAACTCCTGAACCGTAAGTCCTAGACGCTCGATCTTGGCGGCATTCGTCTCAGCGCCTGGCAATTAGTATAGGAGCACTGTGTTTGACTTCTCTGGATGTTTCCCAGGCGAGTTATTGACAAGTAAATCCTAGACGCTCGATCTTGGTTATTTTCGCTTTCGCGGCTGGCAGTAAAAGAACCATGTTTCTGTGAATAACTCCTGAACCGTAAGTCCTAGACGCTCGCTCTTGGCTGCATTCGATTCAGCTCGTGGCAGCCAGTCTAAAAAACACTATCTTGGACTTCTCTGCATGTTTCCCAGGCGAGAAATTGGCAGCATGTTCAGAACCATGTTTCTGTGAATAACTCCTGAACCGTAAGTCCTAGACGCTCGATCTTGGCGGCATTCGTCTCAGCGCCTGGCAATTAGTATAGGAGCACTGTGTTTGACTTCTCTGGATGTTTCCCAGGCGAGTTATTGACAAGTAAATCCTAGACGCTCGATATTGGTTATTTTCGCTTTCGCGGCTGGCAGTAAAAGAACCATGTTTCTGTGAATAACTCCTGAACCGTAAGTCCTAGACGCTCGCTCTTGGCTGCATTCGATTCAGCTCGTGGCAGCCAGTCTAAAAAACACTATCTTGGACTTCTCTGCATGTTTCCCAGGCGAGCAATTGGCAGCATGTTCAGAACCATGTTTCTGTGAATAACTCCTGAACCGTAAGTCCTAGACGCTCGCTCTTGGCTGCATTCGATTCAGCTCGTGGCAGCCAGTCTAAAAAACACTATCTTGGACTTCTCTGCATGTTTCCCAGGCGAGAAATTGGCAGCATGTTCAGAACCATGTTTCTGTGAATAACTCCTGAACCGTAAGTCCTAGACGCTCGCTCTTGGCTGCATTCGATTCAGCTCGTGGCAGCCAGTCTAAAAAACACTATCTCGGACTTCTCTGCATGTTTCCCAGGCGAGCAATTGGCAGCATGTTCAGAACCATGTTTCTGTGAATAACTCCTGAACCGTAAGTCCTAGACGCTCGCTCTTGGCTGCATTCGATTCAGCTCGTGGCAGCCAGTCTAAAAAACACTATCTTGGACTTCTCTGCATGTTTCCCAGGCGAGAAATTGGCAGCATGTTCAGAACCATGTTTCTGTGAATAACTCCTGAACCGTAAGTCCTAGACGCTCGATCTTGGCGGCATTCGTCTCAGCGCCTGGCAATTAGTATAGGAGCACTGTGTTTGACTTCTCTGGATGTTTCCCAGGCGAGTTATTGACAAGTAAATCCTAGACGCTCGATCTTGGTTATTTTCGCTTTCGCGGCTGGCAGTAAAAGAACCATGTTTCTGTGAATAACTCCTGAACCGTAAGTCCTAGACGCTCGCTCTTGGCTGCATTCGATTCAGCTCGTGGCAGCCAGTCTAAAAAACACTATCTTGGACTTCTCTGCATGTTTCCCAGGCGAGCAATTGGCAGCATGTTCAGAACCATGTTTCTGTGAATAACTCCTGAACCGTAAGTCCTAGACGCTCGCTCTTGGCTGCATTCGATTCAGCTCGTGGCAGCCAGTCTAAAAAACACTATCTTGGACTTCTCTGCATGTTTCCCAGGCGAGCAATTGGCAGCATGTTCAGAACCATGTTTCTGTGAATAACTCCTGAACCGTAAGTCACAGACTCTCGCTCTTGGCTGCATTCGATTCAGCTCGTGGCAGCCAGTCTAAAAAACACTATCTTGGACTTCTCTGCATGTTCCTAAGGCAAATGTTTCTAAAGCTAATTCTTGAACCGTAAGTCCTAGACGCTCGATCTTGGCGGCATTCGTCTCAGCGCCTGGCAATTAGTATAGGAGCACTGTGTTTGACTTCTCTGGATGTTTCCAGGCGAGTTATTGACAAGTAAATCCTAGACGCTCGATCTTGGTTATTTTCGCTTTCGCGGCTGGCAGTAAAAGAACCATGTTTCTGTGAATAACTCCTGAACCGTAAGTCCTAGACGCTCGCTCTTGGCTGCATTCGATTCAGCTCGTGGCAGCCAGTCTAAAAAACACTATCTTGGACTTCTCTGCATGTTTCCCAGGCGAGCAATTGGCAGCATGTTCAGAACCATGTTTCTGTGAATAACTCCTGAACCGTAAGTCCTAGACGCTCGCTCTTGGCTGCATTCGATTCAGCTCGTGGCAGCCAGTCTAAAAACACTATCTTGGACTTCTCTGCATGTTCCTAAGGCAAATGTTTCTAAAGCTAATTCTTGAACCGTAAGTCCTAGACGCTCGATCTTGGCGGCATTCGTCTCAGCGCCTGGCAATTAGTATAGGAGCACTGTGTTTGACTTCTCTGGATGTTTCCCAGGCGAGTTATTGACAAGTAAACCCTAGACGCTCGATCTTGGTTATTTTCGCTTTCGCGGCTGGCAGTAAAAGAACCATGTTTCTGTGAATAACTCCTGAACCGTAAGTCCTAGACGCTCGCTCTTGGCTGCATTCGATTCAGCTCGTGGCAGCCAGTCTAAAAAACACTATCTTGGACTTCTCTGCATGTTTCCCAGGCGAGAAATTGGCAGCATGTTCAGAACCATGTTTCTGTGAATAACTCCTGAACCGTAAGTCCTAGACGCTCGATCTTGGCGGCATTCGTCTCAGCGCCTGGCAATTAGTATAGGAGCACTGTGTTTGACTTCTCTGGATGTTTCCCAGGCGAGTTATTGACAAGTAAATCCTAGACGCTCGATCTTGGTTATTTTCGCTTTCGCGGCTGGCAGTAAAAGAACCATGTTTCTGTGAATAACTCCTGAACCGTAAGACCTAGACGCTCGCTCTTGGCTGCATTCGATTCAGCTCGTGGCAGCCAGTCTAAAAAACACTATCTTGGACTTCTCTGCATGTTTCCCAGGCGAGAAATTGGCAGCATGTTCAGAACCATGTTTCTGTGAATAACTCCTGAACCGTAAGTCCTAGACGCTCGCTCTTGGCTGCATTCGATTCAGCTCGTGGCAGCCAGTCTAAAAAACACTATCTTGGACTTCTCTGCATGTTTCCCAGGCGAGCAATTGGCAGCATGTTCAGAACCATGTTTCTGTGAATAACTCCTGAACCGTAAGTCCTAGACGCTCGCTCTTGGCTGCATTCGATTCAGCTCGTGGCAGCCAGTCTAAAAAACACTATCTTGGACTTCTCTGCATGTTTCCCAGGCGAGCAATTGGCAGCATGTTCAGAACCATGTTCTGTGAATAACTCCTGAACCGTAAGTCCTAGACGCTCGCTCTTGGCTGCATTCGATTCAGCTCGTGGCAGCCAGTCTAAAAAACACTATCTTGGACTTCTCTGCATGTTTCCCAGGCGAGAAATTGGCAGCATGTTCAGAACCATGTTTCTGTGAATAACTCCTGAACCGTAAGTCCTAGACGCTCGCTCTTGGCTGCATTCGATTCAGCTCGTGGCAGCCAGTCTAAAAAACACTATCTTGGACTTCTCTGCATGTTTCCCAGGCGAGCAATTGGCAGCATGTTCAGAACCATGTTTCTGTGAATAACTCCTGAACCGTAAGTCCTAGACGCTCGCTCTTGGCTGCATTCGATTCAGCTCGTGGCAGCCAGTCTAAAAAACACTATCTTGGACTTCTCTGCATGTTTCCCAGGCGAGAAATTGGCAGCATGTTCAGAACCATGTTTCTGTGAATAACTCCTGAACCGTAAGTCCTAGACGCTCGCTCTTGGCTGCATTCGATTCAGCTCGTGGCAGCCAGTCTAAAAAACACTATCTCGGACTTCTCTGCATGTTTCCCAGGCGAGCAATTGGCAGCATGTTCAGAACCATGTTTCTGTGAATAACTCCTGAACCGTAAGTCCTAGACGCTCGCTCTTGGCTGCATTCGATTCAGCTCGTGGCAGCCAGTCTAAAAAACACTATCTTGGACTTCTCTGCATGTTTCCCAGGCGAGAAATTGGCAGCATGTTCAGAACCATGTTTCTGTGAATAACTCCTGAACCGTAAGTCCTAGACGCTCGATCTTGGCGGCATTCGTCTCAGCGCCTGGCAATTAGTATAGGAGCACTGTGTTTGACTTCTCTGGATGTTTCCCAGGCGAGTTATTGACAAGTAAATCCTAGACGCTCGATCTTGGTTATTTTCGCTTTCGCGGCTGGCAGTAAAAGAACCATGTTTCTGTGAATAACTCCTGAACCGTAAGTCCTAGACGCTCGCTCTTGGCTGCATTCGATTCAGCTCGTGGCAGCCAGTCTAAAAAACACTATCTTGGACTTCTCTGCATGTTTCCCAGGCGAGAAATTGGCAGCATGTTCAGAACCATGTTTCTGTGAATAACTCCTGAACCGTAAGTCCTAGACGCTCGATCTTGGCGGCATTCGTCTCAGCGCCTGGCAATTAGTATAGGAGCACTGTGTTTGACTTCTCTGGATGTTTCCCAGGCGAGTTATTGACAAGTAAATCCTAGACGCTCGATCTTGGTTATTTTCGCTTTCGCGGCTGGCAGTAAAAGAACCATGTTTCTGTGAATAACTCCTGAACCGTAAGTCCTAGACGCTCGCTCTTGGCTGCATTCGATTCAGCTCGTGGCAGCCAGTCTAAAAAACACTATCTTGGACTTCTCTGCATGTTTCCCAGGCGAGCAATTGGCAGCATGTTCAGAACCATGTTTCTGTGAATAACTCCTGAACCGTAAGTCCTAGACGCTCGCTCTTGGCTGCATTCGATTCAGCTCGTGGCAGCCAGTCTAAAAAACACTATCTTGGACTTCTCTGCATGTTTCCCAGGCGAGCAATTGGCAGCATGTTCAGAACCATGTTTCTGTGAATAACTCCTGAACCGTAAGTCACAGACTCTCGCTCTTGGCTGCATTCGATTCAGCTCGTGGCAGCCAGTCTAAAAAACACTATCTTGGACTTCTCTGCATGTTCCTAAGGCAAATGTTTCTAAAGCTAATTCTTGAACCGTAAGTCCTAGACGCTCGATCTTGGCGGCATTCGTCTCAGCGCCTGGCAATTAGTATAGGAGCACTGTGTTTGACTTCTCTGGATGTTTCCCAGGCGAGTTATTGACAAGTAAATCCTAGACGCTCGATCTTGGTTATTTTCGCTTTCGCGGCTGGCAGTAAAAGAACCATGTTTCTGTGAATAACTCCTGAACCGTAAGTCCTAGACGCTCGCTCTTGGCTGCATTCGATTCAGCTCGTGGCAGCCAGTCTAAAAAACACTATCTTGGACTTCTCTGCATGTTTCCCAGGCGAGCAATTGGCAGCATGTTCAGAACCATGTTTCTGTGAATAACTCCTGAACCGTAAGTCCTAGACGCTCGCTCTTGGCTGCATTCGATTCAGCTCGTGGCAGCCAGTCTAAAAAACACTATCTGGACTTCTCTGCATGTTTCCCAGGCGAGCAATTGGCAGCATGTTCAGAACCATGTTTCTGTGAATAACTCCTGAACCGTAAGTCCTAGACGCTCGCTCTTGGCTGCATTCGATTCAGCTCGTGGCAGCCAGTCTAAAAAACACTATCTTGGACTTCTCTGCATGTTCCTAAGGCAAATGTTTCTAAAGCTAATTCTTGAACCGTAAGTCCTAGACGCTCGATCTTGGCGGCATTCGTCTCAGCGCCTGGCAATTAGTATAGGAGCACTGTGTTTGACTTCTCTGGATGTTTCCCAGGCGAGTTATTGACAAGTAAATCCTAGACGCTCGATCTTGGTTATTTTCGCTTTCGCGGCTGGCAGTAAAAGAACCATGTTTCTGTGAATAACTCCTGAACCGTAAGTCCTAGACGCTCGCTCTTGGCTGCATTCGATTCAGCTCGTGGCAGCCAGTCTAAAAAACACTATCTTGGACTTCTCTGCATGTTTCCCAGGCGAGCAATTGGCAGCATGTTCAGAACCATGTTTCTGTGAATAACTCCTGAACCGTAAGTCCTAGACGCTCGCTCTTGGCTGCATTCGATTCAGCTCGTGGCAGCCAGTCTAAAAAACACTATCTTGGACTTCTCTGCATGTTTCCCAGGCGAGCAATTGGCAGCATGTTCAGAACCATGTTTCTGTGAATAACTCCTGAACCGTAAGTCCTAGACGCTCGCTCTTGGCTGCATTCGATTCAGCTCGTGGCAGCCAGTCTAAAAAACACTATCTTGGACTTCTCTGCATGTTTCCCAGGCGAGAAATTGGCAGCATGTTCAGAACCATGTTTCTGTGAATAACTCCTGAACCGTAAGTCCTAGACGCTCGCTCTTGGCTGCATTCGATTCAGCTCGTGGCAGCCAGTCTAAAAAACACTATCTTGGACTTCTCTGCATGTTTCCCAGGCGAGAAATTGGCAGCATGTTCAGAACCATGTTTCTGTGAATAACTCCTGAACCGTAAGTCCTAGACGCTCGCTCTTGGCTGCATTCGATTCAGCTCGTGGCAGCCAGTCTAAAAAACACTATCTTGGACTTCTCTGCATGTTTCCCAGGCGAGAAATTGGCAGCATGTTCAGAACCATGTTTCTGTGAATAACTCCTGAACCGTAAGTCCTAGACGCTCGATCTTGGCGGCATTCGTCTCAGCGCCTGGCAATTAGTATAGGAGCACTGTGTTTGACTTCTCTGGATGTTTCCCAGGCGAGTTATTGACAAGTAAATCCTAGACGCTCGATATTGGTTATTTTCGCTTTCGCGGCTGGCAGTAAAAGAACCATGTTTCTGTGAATAACTCCTGAACCGTAAGTCCTAGACGCTCGCTCTTGGCTGCATTCGATTCAGCTCGTGGCAGCCAGTCTAAAAAACACTATCTTGGACTTCTCTGCATGTTTCCCAGGCGAGCAATTGGCAGCATGTTCAGAACCATGTTTCTGTGAATAACTCCTGAACCGTAAGTCCTAGACGCTCGCTCTTGGCTGCATTCGATTCAGCTCGTGGCAGCCAGTCTAAAAAACACTATCTTGGACTTCTCTGCATGTTTCCCAGGCGAGAAATTGGCAGCATGTTCAGAACCATGTTTCTGTGAATAACTCCTGAACCGTAAGTCCTAGACGCTCGCTCTTGGCTGCATTCGATTCAGCTCGTGGCAGCCAGTCTAAAAAACACTATCTTGGACTTCTCTGCATGTTTCCCAGGCGAGCAATTGGCAGCATGTTCAGAACCATGTTTCTGTGAATAACTCCTGAACCGTAAGTCCTAGACGCTCGCTCTTGGCTGCATTCGATTCAGCTCGTGGCAGCCAGTCTAAAAAACACTATCTTGGACTTCTCTGCATGTTTCCCAGGCGAGAAATTGGCAGCATGTTCAGAACCATGTTTCTGTGAATAACTCCTGAACCGTAAGTCCTAGACGCTCGATCTTGGCG
>NW_027464342.1:0-85720 GCF_050947455.1 Rhinoderma darwinii
ATTATACTGTATGGGGCAGCTATGGGGTATTATACTGTATGGAGCAGCTATGGGGGTATTATACTGTATGGGCAGCTATGGGGGCATTATACTGTATGGGGCAGCTATGGGGGTATTATACTGTATGGGGCAGCTATGGGGGCATTATATTGTATGGGGCAGCTATGGGGGTATTATACGGTTTGGGGCAGCTATGGGGGCATTATACTGTATGGGGCAGCTATGGGGGTATTATACTGTATGGGGCAGCTATGGGGGTATTATACTGTATGGGGCAGCTATGGGGGCATTATACTGTATGGGGCAGCTATGGGGGTATTATACTGTATGGGGCAGCTATGGGGGTATTATACTGTATGGGGCAGCTATGGGGGTATTATATTGTATGGGGCAGCTATGGGGGTATTATACGGTTTGGGGCAGCTATGGGGGCATGATACTGTATGGAGCAGCTATGGGGGTATTATACTGTATGGGGCAGATATGGGGGTATTATACTGTATGGGGCAGCTATGGGGGTATTATACTGTATGGGGCAGCTATGGGGGCATTATACTGTATGGGGCAGCTATGGGGGCATTATACTGTATGGGGCAGCTATGGGGGCATGATACTGTATGGAGCAGCTATGGGGGTATTATACTGTATGGGGCAGATATGGGGGCATTATACTGTATGGGGCAGATATGGGGGTATTATACGGTTTGGGGCAGCTATGGGGGCATTATACTGTATGGGGCAGCTATGGGGGTATTATACTGTATGGGGCAGCTATGGGGGCATTATACTGTATGGAGCAGCTATGGGGGCATTATACGGTTTGGGGCAGCTATGGGGGTATTATACTGTATGGGCAGATATGGGGTATTATACTGTATGGGGCAGCTATGGGGGTATTATACGGTTTGGGGCAGCTATGGGGGCATTATACTGTATGGGGCAGCTATGGGGATATTATACGGTTTGGGGCAGCTATGGGGGTATTATACTGTATGGGTCAGCTATGGGGTATTATACTGTATGGGGCAGCTATGGGGTATTATACTGTATGGGGCAGCTATGGGGTATTATACTGTATGGAGCAGCTATGGGGGCATTATACGGTTTGGGGCAGCTATGGGGGTATTATACTGTATGGGGCAGCTATGGGGGTATTATACGGTTTGGGGCAGCTATGGGGGTATTATACTGTATGGGGCAGCTATGGGGGCATTATACTGTATGGGGCAGATATGGGGGTATTATACTGTATGGGGCAGCTATGGGGGTATTATACTGTTTGGGGCAGCTATGGGGGTATTATACTGTATGGGGCAGCTATGGGGGCATTATACTGTATGGGGCAGCTATGGGGGTATTATACTGTATGGGCAGATATGGGGGTATTATACTGTATGGGGCAGCTATGGGGGTATTATACTGTATGGGGCAGCTATGGGGGTATTATACTGTATGGGGCAGCTATGGGGTATTATACTGTATGGAGCAGCTATGGGGTATTATACGGTTTGGGGCAGCTATGGGGGTATTATACTGTATGTAGCAGCTATGGGGTATTATATTGTATGGGGCAGCTATGGGGGTATTATACTGTATGGGGCAGCTATGGGGTATTATACGGTTTGGGGCAGCTATGGGGGTATTATACTGTATGTAGCAGCTATGGGGGTAATATATTGTATGGGGCAGCTATGGGGGTATTATACTGTATGGAGCAGCTATGGGGTATTATACGGTTTGGGGCAGCTATGGGGGTATTATACTGTATGTAGCAGCTATGGGGGTATTATATTGTATGGGGCAGCTATGGGGGTATTATACTGTATGGAGCAGCTATGGGGTATTATACGGTTTGGGGCAGCTATGGGGGTATTATACTGTATGTAGCAGCTATGGGGGTAATATATTGTATGTGGCAGCTATGGGGGTATTATACTGTATGGGCAGCTATGGGGCATTATACTGTATGGGGCAGATATGAGGTATTATACTGTATGGGGCAGATATGGGGGTATTATACTGTGTGGGCAGATATGGGGTATTATACTGTATGGGGCATCTATGGGGGCATTATACTGCATGGGGCAGCTATGGGGGCATGATACTGTATGGGGCAGCTATGGGGGCATGATACTGTATGGGGCAGCTATGGGGGTATAATACTGTATGGGGCAGCTATGGGGGTATTATACTGTATGGGGCAGATATGGGGGTATTATACTGTATGGGGCAGCTATGGGGGTATTATACTGTATGGAGCAGCTATGGGGGTATTATACGGTTTGGGGCAGCTATGGGGGTATTATACTGTATGGGGCAGCTATGGGGGCATTATACTGTATGGGGCAGATATGGGGGTATTATACTGTATGGGCAGCTATGGGGTATTATACTGTATAGGGCAGCTATGGGGCATTATATTGTATGGGGCAGATATGGGGGTATTATACTGTATGGGACAGATATGGGGGTATTATACTGTATGGGGCAGATATGGGGACATTATACTGTATGGGGCAGCTATGGGGGTATTATACTGTATGGGGCAGCTATGGGGGTATTATACTGTATGGGGCAGCTATGGGGTATTATACTGTATGGAGCAGCTATGGGGGTATTATACTGTATGGGCAGCTATGGGGGCATTATACTGTATGGGGCAGCTATGGGGGTATTATACTGTATGGGGCAGCTATGGGGGCATTATATTGTATGGGGCAGCTATGGGGGTATTATACGGTTTGGGGCAGCTATGGGGGCATTATACTGTATGGGGCAGCTATGGGGGTATTATACTGTATGGGGCAGCTATGGGGGTATTATACTGTATGGGGCAGCTATGGGGGCATTATACTGTATGGGGCAGCTATGGGGGTATTATACTGTATGGGGCAGCTATGGGGGTATTATACTGTATGGGGCAGCTATGGGGGTATTATATTGTATGGGGCAGCTATGGGGGTATTATACTGTATGGGGCAGATATGGGGTATTATACTGTATGGGGCAGATATGGGGGTATTATACTGTATGGAGCAGATATGGGGGCATTATACTGTATGGGGCAGCTATGGGGCATTATACTGTATGGGCAGATATGGGGTATTATACTGTATGGGGCAGCTATGGGGGCATTATACTGTATGGGGCAGCTATGGGGTATTATACTGTATGGGGCAGCTATGGGGTATTATACTGTATGGGGCAGCTATGGGGTATTATACTGTATGGGGCAGCTATGGGGGTATTATACTGTATGGGCAGCTATGGGGGTATTATACTGTTTGGGGCAGCTATGGGGGCATTATACTGTATGGAGCAGCTATGGGGCATTATACTGTATGGAGCAGCTATGGGGGCATTATACTGTATGGGGCAGCTATGGGGGCATTATACTGTATGGGGCAGCTATGGAGTATTATACTGTATGGAGCAGATATGGGGGTATTATACTGTATGGGGCAGCTATGGGGCATTATACGGTTTGGGGCAGCTATGGGGTATTATACCGTATGGGGCAGATATGGGGGCATTATACTGTATGGAGCAGCTATGGGGGTATTATACTGTATGGGGCAGCTATGGGGGTATTATACTGTATGGGGCAGCTATGGGGGCATTATACTGTATGGGGCAGCTATGGGGGCATTATACGGTATGGGGCAGCTATGGGGGTATTATACGGTTTGGGGCAGCTATGGGGCCATTATACTGTATGGGGCAGCTATGGGGGTATTATACTGTATGGGGCAGCTATGGGGGTATAATACTGTATGGGGCAGATATGGGGTATTATATTGTATGGGGCAGATATGGGGGTATTATATTGTATGGGCAGATATGGGGGCATTATACTGTATGGGGCAGATATGGGGGTATTATACTGTATGGGGCAGATATGGGGGCATTATACTGTATGGGCAGATATGAGGGTATTATACTGTATGGGGCAGATATGGGGGTATTATACTGTATGGGGCAGCTATGGAGTATTATACTGTATGGGGCAGCTATGGGGTATTATACTGTATAGGGCAGATATGGGGGTATTATACTGTATGGGACAGATATGGGGGTATTATACTGTATGGGGCAGATATGGGGACATTATACTGTATGGGGCAGCTATGGGGGTATTATACTGTATGGGGCAGCTATGGGGGTATTATACTGTATGGGGCAGCTATGGGGTATTATACTGTATGGAGCAGCTATGGGGGTATTATACTGTATGGGCAGCTATGGGGGCATTATACTGTATGGGGCAGCTATGGGGGTATTATACTGTATGGGGCAGCTATGGGGGCATTATATTGTATGGGGCAGCTATGGGGGTATTATACGGTTTGGGGCAGCTATGGGGGCATTATACTGTATGGGGCAGCTATGGGGGTATTATACTGTATGGGGCAGCTATGGGGGTATTATACTGTATGGGGCAGCTATGGGGGCATTATACTGTATGGGGCAGCTATGGGGGTATTATACTGTATGGGGCAGCTATGGGGGTATTATACTGTATGGGGCAGCTATGGGGGTATTATACTGTATGGGGCAGCTATGGGGGTATTATATTGTATGGGGCAGCTATGGGGGTATTATACGGTTTGGGGCAGCTATGGGGGCATGATACTGTATGGAGCAGCTATGGGGGTATTATACTGTATGGGGCAGATATGGGGGTATTATACTGTATGGGGCAGCTATGGGGGTATTATACTGTATGGGGCAGCTATGGGGGCATTATACTGTATGGGCAGCTATGGGGGCATTATACTGTATGGGGCAGCTATGGGGGCATGATACTGTATGGAGCAGCTATGGGGGTATTATACTGTATAGGGCAGATATGGGGGCATTATACTGTATGGGGCAGATATGGGGGTATTATACGGTTTGGGGCAGCTATGGGGGCATTATACTGTATGGGGCAGCTATGGGGGTATTATACTGTACGGGGCAGCTATGGGGGCATTATACTGTATGGAGCAGCTATGGGGGCATTATACGGTTTGGGGCAGCTATGGGGGTATTATACTGTATGGGCAGATATGGGGTATTATACTGTATGGGGCAGCTATGGGGGTATTATACGGTTTGGGGCAGCTATGGGGGCATTATACTGTATGGGGCAGCTATGGGGATATTATACGGTTTGGGGCAGCTATGGGGGTATTATACTGTATGGGGCAGCTATGGGGTATTATACTGTATGGGGCAGCTATGGGGTATTATACTGTATGGGGCAGCTATGGGGTATTATACTGTATGGAGCAGCTATGGGGGCATTATACGGTTTGGGGCAGCTATGGGGGTATTATACTGTATGGGGCAGCTATGGGGGTATTATACGGTTTAGGGCAGCTATGGGGGTATTATACTGTATGGGGCAGCTATGGGGGCATTATACTGTATGGGGCAGATATGGGGGTATTATACTGTATGGGGCAGCTATGGGGGTATTATACTGTTTGGGGCAGCTATGGGGGTATTATACTGTATGGGGCAGCTATGGGGGCATTATACTGTATGGGGCAGCTATGGGGGCATTATACTGTATGGGGCAGCTATGGGGGCATTATACGGTATGGGGCAGCTATGGGGGTATTATACGGTTTGGGGCAGCTATGGGGCCATTATACTGTATGGGGCAGCTATGGGGGTATTATACTGTATGGGGCAGCTATGGGGGTATAATACTGTATGGGGCAGATATGGGGTATTATATTGTATGGGGCAGATATGGGGGTATTATATTGTATGGGCAGATATGGGGGCATTATACTGTATGGGGCAGATATGGGGGTATTATACTGTATGGGGCAGATATGGGGGCATTATACTGTATGGGCAGATATGAGGGTATTATACTGTATGGGGCAGATATGGGGGTATTATACTGTATGGGGCAGCTATGGAGTATTATACTGTATGGGGCAGCTATGGGGTATTATACTGTATAGGGCAGCTATGGGGCATTATATTGTATGGGGCAGATATGGGGGTATTATACTGTATGGGACAGATATGGGGGTATTATACTGTATGGGGCAGATATGGGGACATTATACTGTATGGGGCAGCTATGGGGGTATTATACAGTATGGGGCAGCTATGGGGGTATTATACTGTATGGGGCAGCTATGGGGTATTATACTGTATGGAGCAGCTATGGGGGTATTATACTGTATGGGCAGCTATGGGGGCATTATACTGTATGGGGCAGCTATGGGGGTATTATACTGTATGGGGCAGCTATGGGGGCATTATATTGTATGGGGCAGCTATGGGGGTATTATACGGTTTGGGGCAGCTATGGGGGCATTATACTGTATGGGGCAGCTATGGGGGTATTATACTGTATGGGGCAGCTATGGGGGTATTATACTGTATGGGGCAGCTATGGGGGCATTATACTGTATGGGGCAGCTATGGGGGTATTATACTGTATGGGGCAGCTATGGGGGTATTATACTGTATGGGGCAGCTATGGGGGTATTATATTGTATGGGGCAGCTATGGGGGTATTATACGGTTTGGGGCAGCTATGGGGGCATGATACTGTATGGAGCAGCTATGGGGGTATTATACTGTATGGGGCAGATATGGGGGTATTATACTGTATGGGGCAGCTATGGGGGTATTATACTGTATGGGGCAGCTATGGGGGCATTATACTGTATGGGGCAGCTATGGGGGCATTATACTGTATGGGGCAGCTATGGGGGCATGATACTGTATGGAGCAGCTATGGGGGTATTATACTGTATGGGGCAGATATGGGGGCATTATACTGTATGGGGCAGATATGGGGGTATTATACGGTTTGGGGCAGCTATGGGGGCATTATACTGTATGGGGCAGCTATGGGGGTATTATACTGTATGGGGCAGCTATGGGGGCATTATACTGTATGGAGCAGCTATGGGGGCATTATACGGTTTGGGGCAGCTATGGGGGTATTATACTGTATGGGCAGATATGGGGTATTATACTGTATGGGGCAGCTATGGGGGTATTATACGGTTTGGGGCAGCTATGGGGGCATTATACTGTATGGGGCAGCTATGGGGATATTATACGGTTTGGGGCAGCTATGGGGGTATTATACTGTATGGGTCAGCTATGGGGTATTATACTGTATGGGGCAGCTATGGGGTATTATACTGTATGGGGCAGCTATGGGGTATTATACTGTATGGAGCAGCTATGGGGGCATTATACGGTTTGGGGCAGCTATGGGGGTATTATACTGTATGGGGCAGCTATGGGGGTATTATACGGTTTGGGGCAGCTATGGGGGTATTATACTGTATGGGGCAGCTATGGGGGCATTATACTGTATGGGGCAGATATGGGGGTATTATACTGTATGGGGCAGCTATGGGGGTATTATACTGTTTGGGGCAGCTATGGGGGTATTATACTGTATGGGGCAGCTATGGGGGCATTATACTGTATGGGGCAGCTATGGGGGTATTATACTGTATGGGCAGATATGGGGGTATTATACTGTATGGGGCAGCTATGGGGGTATTATACTGTATGGGGCAGCTATGGGGGTATTATACTGTATGGGGCAGCTATGGGGTATTATACTGTATGGAGCAGCTATGGGGTATTATACGGTTTGGGGCAGCTATGGGGGTATTATACTGTATGTAGCAGCTATGGGGGTATTATATTGTATGGGGCAGCTATGGGGGTATTATACTGTATGGGGCAGCTATGGGGTATTATACGGTTTGGGGCAGCTATGGGGGTATTATACTGTATGTAGCAGCTATGGGGGTAATATATTGTATGGGGCAGCTATGGGGGTATTATACTGTATGGAGCAGCTATGGGGTATTATACGGTTTGGGGCAGCTATGGGGGTATTATACTATATGTAGCAGCTATGGGGGTATTATATTGTATGGGGCAGCTATGGGGGTATTATACTGTATGGAGCAGCTATGGGGTATTATACGGTTTGGGGCAGCTATGGGGGTATTATACTGTATGTAGCAGCTATGGGGGTAATATATTGTATGTGGCAGCTATGGGGGTATTATACTGTATGGGCAGCTATGGGGCATTATACTGTATGGGGCAGATATGAGGTATTATACTGTATGGGGCAGATATGGGGGTATTATACTGTGTGGGCAGATATGGGGTATTATACTGTATGGGGCATCTATGGGGGCATTATACTGCATGGGGCAGCTATGGGGGCATGATACTGTATGGGGCAGCTATGGGGGCATGATACTGTATGGGGCAGCTATGGGGGTATAATACTGTATGGGGCAGCTATGGGGGTATTATACTGTATGGGGCAGATATGGGGGTATTATACTGTATGGGGCAGCTATGGGGGTATTATACTGTATGGAGCAGCTATGGGGGTATTATACGGTTTGGGGCAGCTATGGGGGTATTATACTGTATGGGGCAGCTATGGGGGCATTATACTGTATGGGGCAGATATGGGGGTATTATACTGTATGGGCAGCTATGGGGTATTATACTGTATAGGGCAGCTATGGGGCATTATATTGTATGGGGCAGATATGGGGGTATTATACTGTATGGGACAGATATGGGGGTATTATACTGTATGGGGCAGATATGGGGACATTATACTGTATGGGGCAGCTATGGGGGTATTATACTGTATGGGGCAGCTATGGGGTATTATACTGTATGGGGCAGCTATGGGGTATTATACTGTATGGAGCAGCTATGGGGGTATTATACTGTATGGGCAGCTATGGGGGCATTATACTGTATGGGGCAGCTATGGGGGTATTATACTGTATGGGGCAGCTATGGGGGCATTATATTGTATGGGGCAGCTATGGGGGTATTATACGGTTTGGGGCAGCTATGGGGGCATTATACTGTATGGGGCAGCTATGGGGGTATTATACTGTATGGGGCAGCTATGGGGGTATTATACTGTATGGGGCAGCTATGGGGGCATTATACTGTATGGGGCAGCTATGGGGGTATTATACTGTATGGGGCAGCTATGGGGGTATTATACTGTATGGGGCAGCTATGGGGGTATTATATTGTATGGGGCAGCTATGGGGGTATTATACGGTTTGGGGCAGCTATGGGGGCATGATACTGTATGGAGCAGCTATGGGGGTATTATACTGTATGGGGCAGATATGGGGGTATTATACTGTATGGGGCAGCTATGGGGGTATTATACTGTATGGGGCAGCTATGGGGGCATTATACTGTATGGGGCAGCTATGGGGGCATTATACTGTATGGGGCAGCTATGGGGGCATGATACTGTATGGAGCAGCTATGGGGGTATTATACTGTATGGGGCAGATATGGGGGCATTATACTGTATGGGGCAGATATGGGGGTATTATACGGTTTGGGGCAGCTATGGGGGCATTATACTGTATGGGGCAGCTATGGGGGTATTATACTGTATGGGGCAGCTATGGGGGCATTATACTGTATGGAGCAGCTATGGGGGCATTATACGGTTTGGGGCAGCTATGGGGGTATTATACTGTATGGGCAGATATGGGGTATTATACTGTATGGGGCAGCTATGGGGGTATTATACGGTTTGGGGCAGCTATGGGGGCATTATACTGTATGGGGCAGCTATGGGGATATTATACGGTTTGGGGCAGCTATGGGGGTATTATACTGTATGGGGCAGCTATGGGGTATTATACTGTATGGGGCAGCTATGGGGTATTATACTGTATGGGGCAGCTATGGGGTATTATACTGTATAGAGCAGCTATGGGGGCATTATACGGTTTGGGGCAGCTATGGGGGTATTATACTGTATGGGGCAGCTATGGGGGTATTATACGGTTTGGGGCAGCTATGGGGGTATTATACTGTATGGGGCAGCTATGGGGGCATTATACTGTATGGGGCAGATATGGGGGTATTATACTGTATGGGGCAGCTATGGGGGTATTATACTGTATGGGCAGCTATGGGGCATTATACTGTATGGGGCAGATATGGGGTATTATACTGTATGGGGCAGATATGGGGGTATTATACTGTATGGAGCAGATATGGGGGCATTATACTGTATGGGGCAGCTATGGGGCATTATACTGTATGGGCAGATATGGGGTATTATACTGTATGGGGCAGCTATGGGGGCATTATACTGTATGGGGCAGCTATGGGGTATTATACTGTATGGGGCAGCTATGGGGGTATTATACTGTATGGGCAGCTATGGGGGTATTATACTGTTTGGGGCAGCTATGGGGGCATTATACTGTATGGAGCAGCTATGGGGCATTATACTGTATGGAGCAGCTATGGGGGCATTATACTGTATGGGGCAGCTATGGGGGCATTATACTGTATGGGGCAGCTATGGAGTATTATACTGTATGGAGCAGATATGGGGGTATTATACTGTATGGGGCAGCTATGGGGCATTATACGGTTTGGGGCAGCTATGGGGTATTATACTGTATGGGGCAGATATGGGGGCATTATACTGTATGGAGCAGCTATGGGGGTATTATACTGTATGGGGCAGCTATGGGGGTATTATACTGTATGAGGCAGCTATGGGGGCATTATACTGTATGGGGCAGCTATGGGGGCATTATACGGTATGGGGCAGCTATGGGGGTATTATACGGTTTGGGGCAGCTATGGGGCCATTATACTGTATGGGGCAGCTATGGGGGTATTATACTGTATGGGGCAGCTATGGGGGTACAATACTGTATGGGGCAGATATGGGGTATTATATTGTATGGGGCAGATATGGGGGTATTATATTGTATGGGCAGATATGGGGGCATTATACTGTATGGGGCAGATATGGGGGTATTATACTGTATGGGGCAGATATGGGGGCATTATACTGTATGGGCAGATATGAGGGTATTATACTGTATGGGGCAGATATGGGGGTATTATACTGTATGGGGCAGCTATGGAGTATTATACTGTATGGGGCAGCTATGGGGTATTATACTGTATAGGGCAGCTATGGGGCATTATATTGTATGGGGCAGATATGGGGGTATTATACTGTATGGGACAGATATGGGGGTATTATACTGTATGGGGCAGATATGGGGACATTATACTGTATGGGGCAGCTATGGGGGTATTATACTGTATGGGGCAGCTATGGGGGTATTATACTGTATGGGGCAGCTATGGGGTATTATACTGTATGGAGCAGCTATGGGGGTATTATACTGTATGGGCAGCTATGGGGGCATTATACTGTATGGGGCAGCTATGGGGGTATTATACTGTATGGGGCAGCTATGGGGGCATTATATTGTATGGGGCAGCTATGGGGGTATTATACGGTTTGGGGCAGCTATGGGGGCATTATACTGTATGGGGCAGCTATGGGGGTATTATACTGTATGGGGCAGCTATGGGGGTATTATACTGTATGGGGCAGCTATGGTGGTATTATACTGTATGGGGCAGCTATGGGGGTATTATATTGTATGGGGCAGCTATGGGGGTATTATACGGTTTGGGGCAGCTATGGGGGCATGATACTGTATGGAGCAGCTATGGGGGTATTATACTGTATGGGGCAGATATGGGGGTATTATACTGTATGGGGCAGCTATGGGGGCATTATACTGTATGGGCAGCTATGGGGGCATTATACTGTATGGGGCAGCTATGGGGGCATGATACTGTATGGAGCAGCTATGGGGGTATTATACTGTATGGGGCAGATATGGGGGCATTATACTGTATGGGGCAGATATGGGGGTATTATACGGTTTGGGGCAGCTATGGGGGCATTATACTGTATGGGGCAGCTATGGGGGTATTATACTGTACGGGGCAGCTATGGGGGCATTATACTGTATGGAGCAGCTATGGGGGCATTATACGGTTTGGGGCAGCTATGGGGGTATTATACTGTATGGGCAGATATGGGGTATTATACTGTATGGGGCAGCTATGGGGGTATTATACGGTTTGGGGCAGCTATGGGGGCATTATACTGTATGGGGCAGCTATGGGGATATTATACGGTTTGGGGCAGCTATGGGGGTATTATACTGTATGGGGCAGCTATGGGGTATTATACTGTATGGGGCAGCTATGGGGTATTATACTGTATGGGGCAGCTATGGGGTATTATACTGTATGGAGCAGCTATGGGGGCATTATACGGTTTGGGGCAGCTATGGGGGTATTATACTGTATGGGGCAGCTATGGGGGTATTATACGGTTTAGGGCAGCTATGGGGGTATTATACTGTATGGGGCAGCTATGGGGGCATTATACTGTATGGGGCAGATATGGGGGTATTATACTGTATGGGGCAGCTATGGGGGTATTATACTGTTTGGGGCAGCTATGGGGGTATTATACTGTATGGGGCAGCTATGGGGGCATTATACTGTATGGGGCAGCTATGGGGGCATTATACTGTATGGGGCAGCTATGGGGGCATTATACGGTATGGGGCAGCTATGGGGGTATTATACGGTTTGGGGCAGCTATGGGGCCATTATACTGTATGGGGCAGCTATGGGGGTATTATACTGTATGGGGCAGCTATGGGGGTATAATACTGTATGGGGCAGATATGGGGTATTATATTGTATGGGGAGGATATGGGGGTATTATATTGTATGGGCAGATATGGGGGCATTATACTGTATGGGGCAGATATGGGGGTATTATACTGTATGGGGCAGATATGGGGGCATTATACTGTATGGGGCAGCTATGGGGTATTATACTGTATAGGGCAGCTATGGGGCATTATATTGTATGGGGCAGATATGGGGGTATTATACTGTATGGGACAGATATGGGGGTATTATACTGTATGGGGCAGATATGGGGACATTATACTGTATGGGGCAGCTATGGGGGTATTATACAGTATGGGGCAGCTATGGGGGTATTATACTGTATGGGGCAGATATGGGGGTATTATACTGTATGGGGCAGCTATGGAGTATTATACTGTATGGGGCAGCTATGGGGTATTATACTGTATAGGGCAGCTATGGGGCATTATATTGTATGGGGCAGATATGGGGGTATTATACTGTATGGGACAGATATGGGGGTATTATACTGTATGGGGCAGATATGGGGACATTATACTGTATGGGGCAGCTATGGGGGTATTATACAGTATGGGGCAGCTATGGGGGTATTATACTGTATGGGGCAGCTATGGGGTATTATACTGTATGGAGCAGCTATGGGGGTATTATACTGTATGGGCAGCTATGGGGGCATTATACTGTATGGGGCAGCTATGGGGGTATTATACTGTATGGGGCAGCTATGGGGGCATTATATTGTATGGGGCAGCTATGGGGGTATTATACGGTTTGGGGCAGCTATGGGGGCATTATACTGTATGGGGCAGCTATGGGGGTATTATACTGTATGGGGCAGCTATGGGGGTATTATACTGTATGGGGCAGCTATGGGGGCATTATACTGTATGGGGCAGCTATGGGGGTATTATACTGTATGGGGCAGCTATGGGGGTATTATACTGTATGGGGCAGCTATGGGGGTATTATATTGTATGGGGCAGCTATGGGGGTATTATACGGTTTGGGGCAGCTATGGGGGCATGATACTGTATGGAGCAGCTATGGGGGTATTATACTGTATGGGGCAGATATGGGGGTATTATACTGTATGGGGCAGCTATGGGGGTATTATACTGTATGGGGCAGCTATGGGGGCATTATACTGTATGGGGCAACTATGGGGGCATTATACTGTATGGGGCAGCTATGGGGGCATGATACTGTATGGAGCAGCTATGGGGGTATTATACTGTATGGGGCAGATATGGGGGCATTATACTGTATGGGGCAGATATGGGGGTATTATACGGTTTGGGGCAGCTATGGGGGCATTATACTGTATGGGGCAGCTATGGGGGTATTATACTGTATGGGGCAGCTATGGGGGCATTATACTGTATGGAGCAGCTATGGGGGCATTATACGGTTTGGGGCAGCTATGGGGGTATTATACTGTATGGGCAGATATGGGGTATTATACTGTATGGGGCAGCTATGGGGGTATTATACGGTTTGGGGCAGCTATGGGGGCATTATACTGTATGGGGCAGCTATGGGGATATTATACGGTTTGGGGCAGCTATGGGGGTATTATACTGTATGGGGCAGCTATGGGGTATTATACTGTATGGGGCAGCTATGGGGTATTATACTGTATGGGGCAGCTATGGGGTATTATACTGTATGGAGCAGCTATGGGGGCATTATACGGTTTGGGGCAGCTATGGGGGTATTATACTGTATGGGGCAGCTATGGGGGTATTATACGGTTTGGGGCAGCTATGGGGGTATTATACTGTATGGGGCAGCTATGGGGGCATTATACTGTATGGGGCAGATATGGGGGTATTATACTGTATGGGGCAGCTATGGGGGTATTATACTGTTTGGGGCAGCTATGGGGGTATTATACTGTATGGGGCAGCTATGGGGGCATTATACTGTATGGGGCAGCTATGGGGGTATTATACTGTATGGGCAGATATGGGGGTATTATACTGTATGGGGCAGCTATGGGGGTATTATACTGTATGGGCAGATATGGGGGTATTATACTGTATGGGGCAGCTATGGGGGCATTATACTGTATGGGGCAGCTATGGGGGTATTATACTGTATGGGGCAGCTATGGGGGTATTATACTGTATGGGGCAGCTATGGGGTATTATACTGTATGGAGCAGCTATGGGGTATTATACGGTTTGGGGCAGCTATGGGGGTATTATACTGTATGTAGCAGCTATGGGGGTATTATATTGTATGGGGCAGCTATGGGGGTATTATACTGTATGGGGCAGCTATGGGGGTATTATACTGTATGGGGCAGCTATGGGGGTATTATACTGTATGGGGCAGATATGGGGGCATTATACTGTATGGAGCAGCTATGGGGGTATTATACGGTTTGGGGCAGCTATGGGGGTATTATACTGTATGTAGCAGCTATGGGGGTAATATATTGTATGTGGCAGCTATGGGGGTATTATACTGTATGGGCAGCTATGGGGCATTATACTGTATGGGGCAGATATGGGGTATTATACTGTATGGGGCAGATATGGGGGTATTATACTGTGTGGGCAGATATGGGGTATTATACTGTATGGGGCAGCTATGGGGGCATTATACTGCATGGGGCAGCTATGGGGGCATGATACTATATGGGGCAGCTATGGGGGCATGATACTGTATGGGGCAGCTATGGGGGTATAATACTGTATGGGGCAGCTATGGGGGTATTATACTGTATGGGGCAGATATGGGGGTATTATACTGTATGGGGCAGCTATGGGGGTATTATACTGTATGGAGCAGCTATGGGGGTATTATACGGTTTGGGGCAGCTATGGGGGTATTATACTGTATGGGGCAGCTATGGGGGTATTATACTGTATGGGGCAGCTATGGGGGCATTATACTGTATGGAGCAGCTATGGGGGTATTATACTGTATGGGGCAGATATGGGGGTATTATACTGTATGGGCAGCTATGGGGTATTATACTGTATGGGGCAGCTATGGGGGCATTATACTGAATGGGCAGATATGGGGTATTATACTGTATGGGGCAGCTATGGGGGTATTATACTGTATGGGGCAGCTATGGGGGTATTATACTGTATGGGGCAGCTATGGGGGCATTATATTGTATGGGGCAGCTATGGGGGTATTATACGGTTTGGGGCAGCTATGGGGGCATTATACTGTATGGGGCAGCTATGGGGGCATTATACTGCATGGGGCAGCTATGGGGGCATGATACTATATGGGGCAGCTATGGGGGCATGATACTGTATGGGGCAGCTATGGGGGTATAATACTGTATGGGGCAGCTATGGGGGTATTATACTGTATGGGGCAGCTATGGGGGCATTATACTGTATGGGGCAGCTATGGGGGTATTATACTGTATGGAGCAGCTATGAGGTATTATCCTGTATGGGGCAGATATGGGGGTATTATACTGTATGGAGCAGCTATGGGGGTATTATACTGTATGGGGCAGCTATGGGGGTATTATACTGTATGGGGCAGCTATGGGGGTATTATACTGTATGGAGCAGCTATGAGGTATTATCCTGTATGGGGCAGATATGGGGGTATTATACTGTATGGGGCAGCTATGGGGGTATTATACTGTATGGAGCAGCTATGGGGGCATTATACTGTATGGAGCAGCTATGGGGGCATTATACTGTATGGGGCAGCTATGGGGGTATTATACTGTATGGGGCAGCTATGGGGGTATTATACTGTATGGGGCAGCTATGGGGGTATTATACTGTATGGGGCAGATATGGGGGCATTATACTGTATGGGGCAGCTATGGGGCATTATACGGTTTGGGGCAGCTATGGGGGTATTATACTGTATGGGCCGCTATGGGGGCATTATACTGTATGGGGCAGCTATGGGGGTATTATACTGTATGGAGCAGCTATGGGGCATTATACGGTTTGGGGCAGCTATGGGGGTATTATACTGTATGGGGCAGCTATGGGGGTATTATACAGTATGGGGCAGCTATGGGGGCATGATACTGTATGGGGCAGCTATGGGGGTATAATACTGTATGGGGCAGCTATGGGGGTATTATACTGTATGGGGCAGCTATGGGGGCATTATACTGTATGGGGCAGCTATGGGGGTATTATACTGTATGGAGCAGCTATGAGGTATTATCCTGTATGGGGCAGATATGGGGGTATTATACTGTATGGAGCAGCTATGGGGGTATTATACTGTATGGGGCAGCTATGGGGGTATTATACTGTATGGGGCAGCTATGGGGGTATTATACTGTATGGAGCAGCTATGAGGTATTATCCTGTATGGGGCAGATATGGGGGTATTATACTGTATGGGGCAGCTATGGGGGTATTATACTGTATGGAGCAGCTATGGGGGCATTATACTGTATGGAGCAGCTATGGGGGCATTATACTGTATGGGGCAGCTATGGGGGTATTATACTGTATGGGGCAGCTATGGGGGTATTATACTGTATGGGGCAGCTATGGGGGTATTATACTGTATGGGGCAGATATGGGGGCATTATACTGTATGGGGCAGCTATGGGGCATTATACGGTTTGGGGCAGCTATGGGGGTATTATACTGTATGGGGCAGCTATGGGGACATTATACTGTATGGGGCAGCTATGGGGGCATTATACTGTATGGGGCAGCTATGGGGGCATTATACTGTATGGGGCAGCTATGGGGGTATTATACTGTATGGGGCAGCTATGGGGGTATTATACTGTATGGGCCGCTATGGGGGCATTATACTGTATGGGGCAGCTATGGGGGTATTATACTGTATGGAGCAGCTATGGGGGTATTATACTGTATGGGCCGCTATGGGGGCATTATACTGTATGGGGCAGCTATGGGGGTATTATACTGTATGGAGCAGCTATGGGGCATTATACGGTTTGGGGCAGCTATGGGGGTATTATACTGTATGGGGCAGCTATGGGGGTATTATACAGTATGGGGCAGCTATGGGGGCATTATACTGTATGGGGCAGCTATGGGGGTATTATACTGTATGGGGCAGCTATGGGGGTATTATACTGTATGTAGCAGCTATGGGGGCATTATACTGTATGGGGCAGATATGGGGGTATTATACTGTATGGGGCAGCTATGGGGGTATTATACTGTATGGGGCAGATATGGGGGCATTATACTGTATGGGGCAGCTATGGGGGTATTATACTGTATGGGGCAGCTATGGGGGTATTATACTGTATGGGGCAGATATGGGGGTATTATACTGTATGGGGCCGCTATGGGGGTATTATACTGTATGGGGCAGCTATGGGGGTATTATACTGTATGGGGCAGCTATGGGGTATTATACTGTATAGGGCAGCTATGGGGCATTATATTGTATGGGGCAGATATGGGGGTATTATACTGTATGGGGCAGCTATGGGGGTATAATACTGTATGGGGCAGCTATGGGGGTATTATACTGTATGGGGCAGCTATGGGGGTATTATACAGTATGGGGCAGCTATGGGGGTATTATACTGTATGGGGCCGCTATGGGGTATTATACAGTATGGGGCAGCTATGGGGGTATTATACTGTATGGGGCAGATATGGGGGCATTATACTGTATGGAGCAGCTATGGGGGTATTATACTGTATGGGGCCGCTATGGGGTATTATACAGTATGGGGCAGCTATGGGGGTATTATACTGTATGGGGCAGATATGGGGGTATTATAATGTATGGAGCAGCTATGGGGGTATTATACTGTATGGGGCAGCTATGGGGGTATTATACTGTATGGAGCAGCTATGGGGGCATTATACTGTATGGGGCAGCTATGGGGGTATTATACTGTATGGGGCAGCTATGGGGGTATTATACTGTATGGAGCAGCTATGGGGGTATTATACGGTTTGGGGCAGCTATGGGGGCATTATACTGTATGGAGCAGCTATGGGGGCATTATACTGTATGGGGCAGCTATGGGGGTATTATACTGTATGGGGCAGCTATGGGGGTATTATACTGTATGGGGCAGCTATGGGGGTATTATACGGTTTGGGGCAACTATGGGGGTATTATATTGTATGGGGCAGCTATGGGGGTATTATACTGTATGGAGCAGCTATGGGGGTATTATACTGTATGGGGCAGCTATGGGGTATTATACTGTATGGAGCAGCTATGGGGTATTATACTGTATGGGGCAGATATGGGGGCATTATACTGTATGGGGCAGATATGGGGTATTATACTGTATGGGGCAGATATGGGGTATTATACTGTATGGAGCAGCTATGGGGGCATTATACTGTATGGAGCAGCTATGGGGCATTATACTGTATGGGGCAGATATGGGGGTATTATATTGTATGGGGCAGATATGGGGGTATTATACTGTATGGGGCAGCTATGGGGGTATTATACTGTATGGGGCAGCTATGGGGGTATTATACTGTATGGAGCAGCTATGGGGGTATTATACTGTATGGGGCAGCTATGGGGGTATTATACTGTATGGGGCAGCTATGGGGCATTATACTGTATGGGGCAGCTATGGGGGTATTATACTGTATGGGGCAGCTATGGGGGTATTATACGGTTTGGGGCAGCTATGGGGCATGATACAGTGTGGGCTGAAGCGGGTGTGTACGGGTGAGGGGTGAGCGGGATTAGAGTTGCGGCTCCGCAGCGGTTTTCCCTCTTTGCAATACTTGAACGTTCTTTGGTATGATTTTTATGGGTAAAAAAACCCACGAAAAACGACAACTTTCGAGAAGTTGCATTCAGTCGCCACAACATCCGCTGGTTTTCAGCCCACCATGTCATGTACTGAAGGGCTGCACAAGTAATGACATATTTCTACATTTTTACCTCAGAAATTAAAAATGGCGCCTCTTCACCGACTACCGTAAAGCAGCAAATGTACATGTGACAAGTGAGGCGAGACCAGCGCTCGCAGAGCTGCCACTGTCATATTATGTCCCACAGCTGCTCAGCAACACCCAATTACGGTAAATAACATCGTTATCCCGCTCCCCGGTTTGACGTTACCATGGTAACCGTCGCTGCAACTCACCGCTTCACCGCGGCTGGAATAGCCCGCCACCTGCAGACCGGAACTCCAGCGCTGAGTCGATTGGCTGACTTGAAGCAGAGGCCCGCCCCTACTCAAAGCATGGTATCCCGCATGGGAAGGTGGGCGTGGTTTATGTTAATGTCAATCACAGGCAGAGGGCGGGGTTATGACTACATGGAGCTACATGGATTTACTGGAGGAGCTTTAGTTCTTATAGGACATGTTGTTTTGGGCTTGCATGAACTTGTAGTACCACAAGTGTATGATTCCTAAATATCCCTCTATATGGAGGAGCTGAGAAGCAAAACTACACCGGGGGCAATTTGTTTTTATGCGCTGTGCCCTGTAGAAGTGAGCATGGTATGGCTGGCTCTGTGTGTGGGAGAGAGGGGCGCTCCCTGGCAGCCACTGCATATGGGGGCATGTCCAGTATCATCGGCCAGTCTAAGGGCTCGTCCACACGCCGCGGTATTGCCGTGTTTTTTCCGGCCTGAATTTCAGCCGTAAAAAGCACAGCCTCATGCACACGACCGTGTTCGGTCCATGATATGCAGTCCGCAAGTCCCGGACCGAACACCCTGCATGGAGCCGGGCTCCTAGCATCATAGTTATGTACGACGCTAGGAGTCCCTGCCTCGCTGCGGGACACTGTCCCGTACTGTAATCATGTTTTCAGCACGGGACAGGAGAGGCAGGGACTCCTGGCGTCGTACATAACTATGATGCTAGGAGCCCGGCTCCCTGCACTGTGTTCGGTCCCGCACATGCGGACCGCATATCAAGGACCAAACACGGCCATGTGCATGGGACCTTAGGGTCAGTTCACACGCAGCGTAAATACTGCCGATTTTCCACAACAGAATTCGTTGAGGAAAGTCCGCAGCAAATACAGTAGCAGCAAAGTGGATGAGATAAAACAAATCTCATCTACACGCTGCGTAAATAGTGAGCGGAAAAAAACGCTCAAAAATGGACCTGTGGTGCAGAATTTTATTCCGCAGCATGTTAATTGTATTTGCGTAAACGCTGCTTATATGTTGCGGATTTTCCCCATTGAATTCAATGAGGAGGTAAATCCTGCAACAAATAGCAGTTTTTGCGGTGGGTTCGCAGCGATTCTGCTTCAAAAAAAGCAATAAAAAACCCTTATATTTAGGAGTCTGTGTTCCTCCCTCCAGCTGGGGTGAGGTTTGATCTCAGCCAATCACAGGCTGCATCGTCTCCTGGGATGAAACGTCATCCCAGGAGGCCGTCCGGCTAAGTAATGCAGTTTTTCACAGCGGACATTTCGGGTGAAAAACTGCACCACACTTTGGCGGATACACTGCATGCTTTTATACAGCATATCCAGACCGGTGTGAACTCAGCCTAAGAGGGAGCGTATGCCTGTCACTGACTGTAAGAGGGAGCGTACGCCTGTCACTGACTGCAAGAGGGAGTGTACGCCTGTCACTGACTGTAAGAGGGAGCGTACGCCTGTCACTGACTGTAAGAGGGAGCGTACGCCTGTCACTGACTGTAAGAGGGAGTGTACGCCTGTCACTGACTGTAAGAGGGAGCGTACGCCTGTCACTGACTGTAAGAGGGAGCGTATGCCTGTCACTGACTGTAAGAGGGAGCGTACGGCTGTCATTGACTGTAAGAGGGAGTGTACGCCTGTTACTGCCTGTAAGAGGGAGTGTACGCCTGTCATTGACTGTAAGAGGGAGTGTACGCCTGTCGCTGCCTGTAAGAGGGAGTGTACGCCTGTCTCTGACTGTAAGAGGGAGTCTATGCCTGTCGCTGACTGTAAGAGGGAGAGTACGCCTGTCACTGACTGTAAGAGGGAGCGTACGCCTGTCACTGACTGTAAGAGGGAGCGTACGCCTGTCACTGACTGTAAGAGGGAGCGTACGCCTGTCGCTGACTGTAAGAGGGAGCGTACGCCTGTCGCTGACTGTAAGAGGGAGCGTACGCCTGTCGCTGACTCTAAGAGGGAGCGTACGCCTGTCCCTGCCTGTAAGAGGGAGCGTACGCCTGTCACTGACTGTAAGAGGGAGCGTACGCCTGTCGCTGACTGTAAGAGGGAGCGTACGCCTGTCGCTGACTGTAAGAGGGAGCGTACGCCTGTCGCTGACTGTAAGAGGGAGCGTACGCCTGTCGCTGACTGTAAGAGGGAGCGTACGCCTGTCGCTGACTGTAAGAGGGAGCGTACGCCTGTCCCTGCCTGTAGGAGGGAGCGTACGCCTGTCGCTGACTGTAAGAGGGAGCGTACGCCTGTCGCTGACTGTAAGAGGGAGCGTACGCCTGTCGCTGACTGTAAGAGGGAGCGTACGCCTGTCGCTGACTGTAAGAGGGAGCGTACGCCTGTCGCTGACTGTAAGAGGGAGCGTACGCCTGTCGCTGACTGTAAGAGGGAGCGTACGCCTGTCCCTGCCTGTAAGAGGGAGCGTACGCCTGTCCCTGCCTGTAAGAGGGAGCGTACGCCTGTCGCTGACTGTAAGAGGGAGCGTACGCCTGTCGCTGACTGTAAGAGGGAGCGTACGCCTGTCGCTGACTGTAAGAGGGAGCGTACGCCTGTCGCTGACTGTAAGAGGGAGCGTACGCCTGTCGCTGACTGTAAGAGGGAGCGTACGCCTGTCGCTGACTGTAAGAGGGAGCGTACGCCTGTCGCTGACTGTAAGAGGGAGCGTACGCCTGTCGCTGACTGTAAGAGGGAGCGTACGCCTGTCGCTGACTGTAAGAGGGAGCGTACGCCTGTCGCTGACTGTAAGAGGGAGCGTACGCCTGTCGCTGACTGTAAGAGGGAGTGTACGCCTGTCGCTGACTGTAAGAGGGAGCGTACGCCTGTCACTGACTGTAAGAGGGAGCGTACGGCTGTCATTGACTGTAAGAGGGAGTGTACGCCTGTTACTGCCTGTAAGAGGGAGTGTACGCCTGTCATTGACTGTAAGAGGGAGTGTACGCCTGTCGCTGCCTGTAAGAGGGAGTGCACGCCTGTCTCTGACTGTAAGAGGGAGTCTATGCCTGTCGCTGACTGTAAGAGGGAGAGTACGCCTGTCACTGACTGTAAGAGGGAGCGTACGCCTGTCACTGACTGTAAGAGGGAGCGTACGCCTGTCGCTGACTGTAAGAGGGAGCGTACGCCTGTCGCTGACTGTAAGAGGGAGCGTACGCCTGTCGCTGACTAAGAGGGAGCGTACACCTGTCCCTGCCTGTAAGAGGGAGCGTACGCCTGTCACTGACTGTAAGAGGGAGCGTACGCCTGTCGCTGACTGTAAGAGGGAGCGTACGCCTGTCGCTGACTGTAAGAGGGAGCGTACGCCTGTCGCTGACTGTAAGAGGGAGCGTACGCCTGTCGCTGACTGTAAGAGGGAGCGTACGCCTGTCGCTGACTGTAAGAGGGAGCGTACGCCTGTCCCTGCCTGTAAGAGGGAGCGTACGCCTGTCGCTGACTGTAAGAGGGAGCGTACGCCTGTCGCTGACTGTAAGAGGGAGCGTACGCCTGTCGCTGACTGTAAGAGGGAGCGTACGCCTGTCGCTGACTGTAAGAGGGAGCGTACGCCTGTCGCTGACTGTAAGAGGGAGCGTACGCCTGTCGCTGACTGTAAGAGGGAGCGTACGCCTGTCGCTGACTGTAAGAGGGAGCGTACGCCTGTCGCTGACTGTAAGAGGGAGCGTACGCCTGTCGCTGACTGTAAGAGGGAGCGTACGCCTGTCCCTGCCTGTAAGAGGGAGCGTACGCCTGTCCCTGCCTGTAAGAGGGAGCGTACGCCTGTCGCTGACTGTAAGAGGGAGCGTACGCCTGTCGCTGCCTGTAAGAGGGAGCGTACGCCTGTCGCTGACTGTAAGAGGGAGCGTACGCCTGTCGCTGACTGTAAGAGGGAGCGTACGCCTGTCGCTGACTGTAAGAGGGAGCGTACGCCTGTCGCTGACTGTAAGAGGGAGCGTACGCCTGTCGCTGACTGTAAGAGGGAGCGTACGCCTGTCGCTGACTGTAAGAGGGAGCGTACGCCTGTCGCTGACTGTAAGAGGGAGCGTACGCCTGTCGCTGACTGTAAGAGGGAGCGTACGCCTGTCGCTGACTGTAAGAGGGAGCGTACGCCTGTCGCTGACTGTAAGAGGGAGCGTACGCCTGTCGCTGACTGTAAGAGGGAGCGTACGCCTGTCGCTGACTGTAAGAGGGAGCGTACGCCTGTCGCTGACTTAAGAGGGAGCGTACGCCTGTCGCTGACTGTAAGAGGGAGCGTACGCCTGTCGCTGACTGTAAGGGAGCGTACGCCTGTCCCTGCCTGTAAGAGGGAGCGTACGCCTGTCCCTGCCTGTAAGAGGGAGCGTACGCCTGTCGCTGACTGTAAGAGGGAGGGTACCCCTGTCGCTGCCTGTAAGAGGGAGCGTACGCCTGTCGCTGACTGTAAGAGGGAGCGTACGCCTGTCGCTGACTGTAAGAGGGAGCGTACGCCTGTCGCTGACTGTAAGAGGGAGCGTACGCCTGTCGCTGACTGTAAGAGGGAGCGTACGCCTGTCGCTGACTGTAAGAGGGAGCGTACGCCTGTCGCTGACTGTAAGAGGGAGCGTACGCCTGTCGCTGACTGTAAGAGGGAGCGTACGCCTGTCGCTGACTGTAAGAGGGAGCGTACGCCTGTCGCTGACTGTAAGAGGGAGCGTACGCCTGTCGCTGACTGTAAGAGGGAGCGTACGCCTGTCGCTGACTGTAAGAGGGAGCGTACGCCTGTCGCTGACTGTAAGAGGGAGCGTACGCCTGTCGCTGACTGTAAGAGGGAGCGTACGCCTGTCGCTGACTGTAAGAGGGAGCGTACGCCTGTCGCTGACTGTAAGAGGGAGCGTACGCCTGTCGCTGACTGTAAGAGGGAGCGTACGCCTGTCGCTGACTGTAAGAGGGAGCGTACGCCTGTCGCTGACTGTAAGAGGGAGCGTACGCCTGTCGCTGCCTGTAAGAGGGAGCGTACGCCTGTCGCTGCCTGTAAGAGGGAGCGTACGCCTGTCGCTGCCTGTAAGAGGGAGCGTACGCCTGTCGCTGACTGTAAGAGGGAGCGTACGCATGTCGCTGACTGTAAGAGGGAGCGTACGCCTGTCGCTGACTGTAAGAGGGAGCGTACGCCTGTCGCTGACTGTAAGAGGGAGCGTACGCCTGTCGCTGACTGTAAGAGGGAGCGTACGCCTGTCGCTGACTGTAAGAGGGAGCGTACGCCTGTCGCTGACTGTAAGAGGGAGCGTACGCCTGTCGCTGACTGTAAGAGGGAGCGTACGCCTGTCGCTGACTGTAAGAGGGAGCGTACGCCTGTCGCTGACTGTAAGAGGGAGCGTACGCCTGTCGCTGACTGTAAGAGGGAGCGTACGCCTGTCGCTGACTGTAAGAGGGAGCGTACGCCTGTCGCTGACTGTAAGAGGGAGCGTACGCCTGTCGCTGACTGTAAGAGGGAGCGTACGCCTGTCGCTGACTGTAAGAGGGAGCGTACGCCTGTCGCTGACTGTAAGAGGGAGCGTACGCCTGTCGCTGACTGTAAGAGGGAGCGTACGCCTGTCGCTGACTGTAAGAGGGAGCGTACGCCTGTCGCTGACTGTAAGAGGGAGCGTACGCCTGTCGCTGCCTGTAAGAGGGAGCGTACGCCTGTCGCTGACTGTAAGAGGGAGCGTACGCCTGTCGCTGACTGTAAGAGGGAGCGTACGCCTGTCGCTGACTGTAAGAGGGAGCGTACGCCTGTCGCTGACTGTAAGAGGGAGCGTACGCCTGTCGCTGACTGTAAGAGGGAGCGTACGCCTGTCGCTGACTGTAAGAGGGAGCGTACGCCTGTCGCTGACTGTAAGAGGGAGCGTACGCCTGTCGCTGACTGTAAGAGGGAGCGTACGCCTGTCGCTGACTGTAAGAGGGAGCGTACGCCTGTCGCTGACTGTAAGAGGGAGCGTACGCCTGTCGCTGACTGTAAGAGGGAGCGTACGCCTGTCGCTGACTGTAAGAGGGAGCGTACGCCTGTCGCTGACTGTAAGAGGGAGCGTACGCCTGTCGCTGACTTAAGAGGGAGCGTACGCCTGTCGCTGACTGTAAGAGGGAGCGTACGCCTGTCGCTGACTGTAAGGGAGCGTACGCCTGTCCCTGCCTGTAAGAGGGAGCGTACGCCTGTCCCTGCCTGTAAGAGGGAGCGTACGCCTGTCGCTGACTGTAAGAGGGAGGGTACGCCTGTCGCTGCCTGTAAGAGGGAGCGTACGCCTGTCGCTGACTGTAAGAGGGAGCGTACGCCTGTCGCTGACTGTAAGAGGGAGCGTACGCCTGTCGCTGACTGTAAGAGGGAGCGTACGCCTGTCGCTGACTGTAAGAGGGAGCGTACGCCTGTCGCTGACTGTAAGAGGGAGCGTACGCCTGTCGCTGACTGTAAGAGGGAGCGTACGCCTGTCGCTGACTGTAAGTGGGAGCGTACGCCTGTCGCTGACTGTAAGAGGGAGCGTACGCCTGTCGCTGACTGTAAGAGGGAGCGTACGCCTGTCGCTGACTGTAAGAGGGAGCGTACGCCTGTCGCTGACTGTAAGAGGGAGCGTACGCCTGTCGCTGACTGTAAGAGGGAGCGTACGCCTGTCGCTGACTGTAAGAGGGAGCGTACGCCTGTCGCTGACTGTAAGAGGGAGCGTACGCCTGTCGCTGACTGTAAGAGGGAGCGTACGCCTGTCGCTGACTGTAAGAGGGAGCGTACGCCTGTCGCTGACTGTAAGAGGGAGCGTACGCCTGTCGCTGACTGTAAGAGGGAGCGTACGCCTGTCGCTGCCTGTAAGAGGGAGCGTACGCCTGTCGCTGCCTGTAAGAGGGAGCGTACGCCTGTCGCTGCCTGTAAGAGGGAGCGTACGCCTGTCGCTGACTGTAAGAGGGAGCGTACGCATGTCGCTGACTGTAAGAGGGAGCGTACGCCTGTCGCTGACTGTAAGAGGGAGCGTACGCCTGTCGCTGACTGTAAGAGGGAGCGTACGCCTGTCGCTGACTGTAAGAGGGAGCGTACGCCTGTCGCTGACTGTAAGAGGGAGCGTACGCCTGTCGCTGACTGTAAGAGGGAGCGTACGCCTGTCGCTGACTGTAAGAGGGAGCGTACGCCTGTCGCTGACTGTAAGAGGGAGCGTACGCCTGTCGCTGACTGTAAGAGGGAGCGTACGCCTGTCGCTGACTGTAAGAGGGAGCGTACGCCTGTCGCTGACTGTAAGAGGGAGCGTACGCCTGTCGCTGACTGTAAGAGGGAGCGTACGCCTGTCGCTGACTGTAAGAGGGAGCGTACGCCTGTCGCTGACTGTAAGAGGGAGCGTACGCCTGTCGCTGACTGTAAGAGGGAGCGTACGCCTGTCGCTGACTGTAAGAGGGAGCGTACGCCTGTCGCTGACTGTAAGAGGGAGCGTACGCCTGTCGCTGACTGTAAGAGGGAGCGTACGCCTGTCGCTGACTGTAAGAGGGAGCGTACGCCTGTCGCTGACTGTAAGAGGGAGCGTACGCCTGTCGCTGACTGTAAGAGGGAGCGTACGCCTGTCGCTGACTGTAAGAGGGAGCGTACGCCTGTCGCTGACTGTAAGAGGGAGCGTACGCCTGTCGCTGACTGTAAGAGGGAGCGTACGCCTGTCGCTGACTGTAAGAGGGAGCGTACGCCTGTCGCTGACTGTAAGAGGGAGCGTACGCCTGTCGCTGACTGTAAGAGGGAGCGTACGCCTGTCGCTGACTGTAAGAGGGAGCGTACGCCTGTCGCTGACTGTAAGAGGGAGCGTACGCCTGTCGCTGACTGTAAGAGGGAGCGTACGCCTGTCGCTGACTGTAAGAGGGAGCGTACGCCTGTCGCTGCCTGTAAGAGGGAGCGTACGCCTGTCGCTGACTGTAAGAGGGAGCGTACGCCTGTCGCTGACTGTAAGAGGGAGCGTACGCCTGTCGCTGACTGTAAGAGGGAGCGTACGCCTGTCGCTGACTGTAAGAGGGAGCGTACGCCTGTCGCTGACTGTAAGAGGGAGCGTACGCCTGACGCTGACTGTAAGAGGGAGCGTACGCCTGTCGCTGCCTGTAAGAGGGAGCGTACGCCTGTCGCTGCCTGTAAGAGGGAGCGTACGCCTGTCGCTGCCTGTAAGAGGGAGCGTACGCCTGTCGCTGGCTGTAAGAGGGAGCGTACGCCTGTCGCTGCCTGTAAGAGGGAGCGTACGCCTGTCGCTGCCTGTAAGAGGGAGCGTACGCCTGTCGCTGCCTGTAAGAGGGAGCGTACGCCTGTCGCTGCCTGTAAGAGGGAGCGTACGCCTGTCGCTGACTGTAAGAGGGAGCGTACGCCTGTCGCTGACTGTAAGAGGGAGCGTACGCCTGTCGCTGACTGTAAGAGGGAGCGTACGCCTGTCGCTGACTGTAAGAGGGAGCGTACGCCTGTCGCTGACTGTAAGAGGGAGCGTACGCCTGTCGCTGACTGTAAGAGGGAGCGTACGCCTGTCGCTGACTGTAAGAGGGAGCGTACGCCTGTCGCTGACTGTAAGAGGGAGCGTACGCCTGTCGCTGACTGTAAGAGGGAGCGTACGCCTGTCGCTGACTGTAAGAGGGAGCGTACGCCTGTCGCTGACTGTAAGAGGGAGCGTACGCCTGTCGCTGACTGTAAGAGGGAGCGTACGCCTGTCGCTGACTGTAAGAGGGAGCGTACGCCTGTCGCTGACTGTAAGAGGGAGCGTACGCCTGTCGCTGACTGTAAGAGGGAGCGTACGCCTGTCGCTGACTGTAAGAGGGAGCGTACGCCTGTCGCTGACTGTAAGAGGGAGCGTACGCCTGTCGCTGACTGTAAGAGGGAGCGTACGCCTGTCGCTGACTGTAAGAGGGAGAGTACGCCTGTCGCTGACTGTAAGAGGGAGCGTACGCCTGTCGCTGACTGTAAGAGGGAGCGTACGCCTGTCGCTGACTGTAAGAGGGAGCGTACGCCTGTCGCTGACTGTAAGAGGGAGCGTACGCCTGTCGCTGACTGTAAGAGGGAGCGTACGCCTGTCGCTGACTGTAAGAGGGAGCGTACGCCTGACGCTGACTGTAAGAGGGAGCGTACGCCTCTCGCTGACTGTAAGAGGGAGCGTACGCCTGTCGCTGCCTGTAAGAGGGAGCGTACGCCTGTCGCTGCCTGTAAGAGGGAGCGTATGCCTGTCGCTGCCTGTAAGAGGGAGCGTATGCCTGTCGCTGACTGTAAGAGGGAGCGTACGCCTGTCACTGCCTGTAAGAGGGAGCGTACGCCTGTCACTGCCTGTAAGAGGGAGCGTACGCCTGTCACTGCCTGTAAGAGGGAGTGTACGCCTGTCACTGACTGTAAGAGGGAGCGTACGCCTGTCACTGCCTGTAAGAGGGAGTGTACGCCTGTCACTGCCTGTAAGAGGGAGTGTATGCCTGTCACTGCCTGTAAGAGGGAGTGTACGCCTGTCCGTAGCGCATGTTATAATCACTATAGAGTATGTGCCGCCAGTGATTACTGAACAGCAGAATCCAGAGTCACTGATGTCCTAGAATCCGCACCACAGCTCGTCCAATAGAAATGTTCTGACTCTGGTAGTATATGCTTCATACAGGCAGCCAATTCACGTCAGAGCGCACTGCCGGATGTTTCTAATGGAGAAGCTACGGCGCCGATTACACTGATTGACTCTGGATTGTAGTAGTAGATACCAGAGGCTGAACCTGTAATATCTCTAGGTGGAGGCCCAGGATACATTCCACTGGTGGGTCCCGGGCGCCCCTGCCGACACGAACACTTCCAGTGATGTCATCATCTTGGATCCAGGCATGGTTCATGTCCACTAGTGTTCTCCAGCTGTCACATAACTAGGACTGCACCGTCATCATCTTTTTATGTTTTTGGATAATTTATATCTGTATTTTTATATCATAGTTTTTTATGTATTTTGAGAAGGTTGATGATAATGATGATTTTATATTGTCATTGACATTTAATAGTGGTATTTACTCCTGATCAGTTCTAAGGTTTCTTGCACACAACTGTTGTGCCGTTTTTGACGGCATCCGAGTGGCACCCGATAGTCTTCATGGACCCATTCACTTTAGCGGGTGAATCGGGTCTGTGAAAAATGGTCCGAGTCTCCGATCCGAGGAAAGATAGAACATGTCCTATCTTTCCTCGGATCACTGGCGGGACACGGCCGTGTGCATGCGGCGTAAAATTCCTGTACCATCTGAAAATCTCAATGGTCCTGTTCACACCTGTGTCGGAGGCTCCGCCACAGATTCCGTCATTTTTGCTGGACACGATCTCGCAACACGCAGCTCTACTTTATCCGTCAAAATGACGGAAACTACTAACGTCAGTAGATTTCTTTTGGTGCCATTGGTTTGCATCATGTGATGGATCTGGCTCTTCCGATATTCTCGTTGTTCTGGATTGAGCAGCATAACAGAACAGCCTGAGCCCCTTCTACATATAGGACTTTTTCACATGCTTGTGTCACTTCCGTTTTTTACCGGTTACTGGGAGCGCAAACAATGAATATAGACCATTTACGTAACCGGCCGTGACTTCCGCTCCGCTCGGCACCCAGTATTGGCTGGAGTGAGTTACATACGCGTCTTATAATCCGATCAGTATGAATCCCACACGACCCATTTATTACTGAGCGATATTCAGGCGTTACCGTTATTCTGCGTGTCGCTACGATTCTGGTCACACCACATATGTACAGGTTTTTTATATTTTACTACCTTTGCACAATAAAAACAAAAATAATTCGTTTTTGCATCGCAGTTTCCCCAGAGCCGTAACTATTGTATTTTTCCGTCGACGTCACTATATGTTTGCTTGTTTTCTGCGGGTCGAGTTGTATTTTAATGGCACCATTTTTGTGTGTATATATTATATGAATTAACTTTTAGGATATTTTTTTTTTGGGGGGGGGCAGATTTTTTTTATGGTCTTCACCATGCACTTTAAATATTGTGTTAACTTTATTGCTCGGGCCATCACGATCGCGGCGATACCGTATATGTGTATTTATTTCACTTGTTAAAAATAAATAATAATTTATGGAAAAAACTGACAACCCATCGGCGGCCGGGGATCACATTCGTTGCCTGCCAATGGGTGAAAAACATTGAGCGATTTTTCTATGGGGTCACATATTACACCACTTTGCGGGAGAGTCCATGAACACGTATGTAAATGCCTGTGTTGTATGTTTTATGGGTGCGATTCTACATATTAGAAAGTCTGTGGAATTGACCACATTGATTTGGGAATTCTTTGAGGTGATAGAAACCTCCCCAGAGGGTGTAGTGTGACCCTCCTGCCTGTATTCTTGTACCATATTACATTTTATATGGCCGCTCGGGTGTAACGGTTCACTGGGATACGCTTCTTGTGATGTCATCCAGAATGTGGGCAGATTCTATTTCTCTGCACTGTGAAGAACCTGAGCGTGATGTCATGAGGGGCGTGGCCTGTAATCTGGACGTGTTCCGTTTCCACATAATGGCCAACCGGTTATGACATCAGAAAGTTTATAAATTGGGGTCACACATTGACCACGGTGTCAGTTTCTCTTGCTGGCTCTCATCATGGAGGTGTCGCGTAAGAAGAGGATGTTGGTGAAGACGTTTCCCAAGATGAGTACTGTAGAGAAAATGGAGGTTGGCGGACGCCGGCTTCCGGATGATGTGGAGATGGTGGACGTGGAGGACAAAGATGAAAAAATGGAGGTTGGCGGACGCCAGTTTCCGGATGATGTGGAGATGGAGGACGTGGAGGATGAGGGTGACAAAATGGAAATTGGCGGACGCCAATTTCCTGATGATGTGGAGATGGAGGACCTTTTGGGGGCTACGGTTATCATCAGGGCCTCAAACCCCCGGAAGAGAAAGCGGCCATTTTAGTACCATCTGCCACTCGGGGCCCATTTACCATCAGGGCCCCAAACCCCCGGGAGAGAAAGCGGCCATCTTAATTCCATCTGTCGCTTGGGGCCCATTTACCATCAGGGTCCCGAAACTCCTGGGAGAGAAAGCGGCCATCTTAATTCCATCCTTTACTTAGGGCCCATTCACCATCTTTAGGTGAGGTAAGTGCCGTCCACTGATGATCTTCTCCCCTCACATCTCTTCTACAGCCGCCTGGGCACTGAATTTCAGATTTTTATTTTGCAGTTGTCACCCCAACATCGTGGCCTTTACCACCTAAACCATCTGAAATTCCCATGAAGACTCCTCCAGTGCTGAGAAGCAGTGACGAGCAGAACAGAAGCGAGATCCGGTAAGTCTGACGTCCTCTGCTCCGTCTTCATCTTCTGCTGGTGAAGGTTTTGTGAATGTTTTTTGCTTATTGGATTTTTCTTTTCTAGGATTCGACTGAAAAATGTGAGAAACATGAAAAACGTCCCGGTCTCTTCTGATCCAGGACTGAGCTGTGTAAAGGTGGACTGACGGCCATATCCACGTGTGAAGACGGACCCTCCCCCTCTTCATCTCACCAATCACCGCTTGTTAAAGGGCCGGCGCCACAAAACACAGCAGAGCAACTCCATCACATTCTACAATAAACATATATATTTTTTTTAAATCTTTTTCACTCTTGTATTGGGCAATCATCCTGGGAATCTGTATTTTACGGGGCACTCGCGCATAGCGGTTTTGTCGGGTTTTCTTTCCACAATTTATTTAAACCATGCAGCCGTTAATGCGGAGTTCTGGTGTTCAGTTTTGTGAAACTGCTGCGTATTTTGCTACAATTTTGCATTCGTGGGCGAAAAATGTTAAAAAAAATCTGCATGCTCCGCACTTAAAGGGAATCTCCGACACCATCAATATCTGATCATCTCCGGGGACCTCCAGCATTAGTGGGAGGTAAATTGGTTGTCCGGGATTTTCAGCCTATGCAAAGCTGGGTTTACACGTTGCGATAATGTGTTGCTCGGTCCAAACGTTTTACCCCGAAATGCAGCATAAGTGTCCCCCTAGCAATGATAGACCCCCATTAAAGCGGACCTCCTCTCCTGCCACATCTGTTTTAGTAAAAACAAAATAAGGGCCAGTTCACACTGAGTTTTTTTACGTGTTTTTTTTTTTTTTACACGGAAACAGCGCCGGAAAACGCACCAAAAAACGGCCGAAAATGCCTTCTATTGATTTCAATGTGAGGCGGAGGAGTTTTTTTTGCGAGCGGAAAACCAGTTTCGCGGTAAACAGAAGCGACATGCCCTATCTTCGGGCGTTTACGTCTCCGACTTCCCATTGACATGAAAAGAGATCATGAAGTGGCATGTACCTAACAATGGTGCTGATCGAAACTGCAGTTCGTTACGCAGAAAACAAGTCCTCGCACGGCTTTCTTGATGGAAAAATAAAAAAGTTATGGCTCTTAAGCCTTATTCACACCAGCGTATTTCACGTCCGTGTTACGCGCATTAAAAAAACGTCCGTCGCGCGGACCTATGCAATTCAATGGGGACATTCAGTGTTTTTCACGCAGCGTGTGTCCTAAGCGTGAAGCTCACGACCTGTCCTATACTTGTGCGTTTTTAGCGCATCACGCACCCATTGAAGTCAATAGGTGCGTGAAAATCACGGACAGCACACGGACGCACATCCGTGTGCTGAGCGTGATTCACGCAACCGTTCCTAAAGGAATGAGGGGAAAAAAACAAACACCTCCTCCAGTTGTTTTTGCTGATGTAAAAAAAAGCGTGATACGGATGACATACGCGCGTAAAAACCGCAGACGCGCACCGTACACAGATACCACACGGAAATGCAATGCAGGAAAACGCTACTTTTTTTATGCACGCAAAACGGACAGGTTCGTGTGAATAAGGCAACACCGAAAGTAATTGCTTTTTTATAAAAATAATTTTATTGTGCAAGCGCCATAAGACATAAAAAAAAAACTATAAACATCTGGTATCGCCGTAATCGTATCGCCGCGCAGAATAAAGTGAATGTGTCATTTATAGCGCACGGGGAACGCTGTAAAGGAATAAACAGTAGAATTGCGGTTTTGTAGTCACCACGCCTCTTAAAAATAAAATCTGATAAAGAGTTGCATGCACCCCATGAAAAGTATAATTCCTCAAGGCCTCTAGTTTCCAATATGGGGTCACTTTTAAGGGGTTTCCCCTGTGCTGGTACCTCAGAAGCTCCGCAAATGCGACATGGCGCCCAGAAACCAATCCAGCAAAATCGACATGCCAAATAGCGCTCCTGCCTTTCTGAGCCCCGCCATTCGGCCAACCAGCAGTTTAGACCACATATGGGGTATTGCCGTAATTGGGAGAAATTATGTGTGATTTTAAATTTCACAGCCTAATTCCACAAAATGCAGCAAAAAATTTTTATAAAATGTATGGTCTAAATGCCCACTATACCCCTCGATAAGTTCCTCGAGGGGTGTAGTTTGCCAAATGGGGTCACGTTTGGGGGTTTCCACTGTTTTGGCACCACAAGACCTCTTCAAACCGGACATGGTGCCTAATAAAAAGGAGGCCTCAAAATCCACTAGGTGCTCCTTTGCTTCGGAGGCCGGTGCTTCAGTCCATTACCGCACTAGGGCCACATGTGGGATATTTCTCTAAACTGCAGAATCTGGGCAATACGTATTAAGTCGCGTTTCTCTGGTAAAACCTTTTGTGTTATGAAAAAAAAAAAATGTAATAAAAAAGGATTTTCTGACAAAAAAAAATGAAATTTTTAATTTCACCTCTACTTTGCTTTAAATTCCTGTGAAACACCTAAAGGGTTCATAAACTTTCTACATGCTGTTGTGAATACTTTGAGGGGCCTAGTTTCTAAAATGGGGTGTTTTATGGGAGTTTCTAATATATGGGCCCCTCAAAGCCACTTCAGAACTGAACCCTTAAAAATGTTTTATTCTAAGGGTATGTTCACACGCTCATGTGAATCCGGCCTGAGACGGAGGGTATGTGCACACGCTCATGTGAATCCGGCCTGAGACGGAGGGTATGTGCACACGCTCATGTGAATCCGGCCTGAGACGGTGGGTATGTGCACACGCTCATGTGAATCCGGCCTGAGACGGAGGGTATGTTCACACGCTCATGTGAATCCGGCCTGAGACGGAGGGTGTAATGGCAGGAAGGAGGTGAAGGGAAAGTGAGCCCTAATCTACCCACCGCCCTGTCCCTGCCTACTTGCAACGACCCGCCCTAGGCGACGAGGTACAACTGGGCGGCGGTCCCTACGCTGGCTAAGTGCACTGGAAGACAAACGGGGAACACGCAAGGGAAGGGGCAGTAGCCACGGAACGCCACGAGGAAACGGGGCGGCGAACGAACAGTCAGGACCAGGACGAAGTGAGTACACCCGAGCGGGCACGGAGACAGAAGCAAGCCAGGGCAAGCAAGCAGGTCAAGCAGAACTGCAGCAAGGCAGAAGCACGGCAGAAGCAGGCTGGAGCAAGCAGCAGTGGGGCCAGGAATCCAAAAGAATTACAAGCACTGAGGGAGAGCACAGGGCAGGTAATAAAGGGCAGGGGGCGGAGCTAACTCCGAGAGACCAGGCCGCGATAGGCTCTCCCACTCCTGAGCCTGCCACCCTGGTTGGTGGGAGATGGTGTCAGTCGAACAGGTCTGGCCTCAGGTGTGGATTGATTAATCCCAGGAGTATAGCTAGATGAAGTACCTGGCAGATCCCTAACAGTACTCCCCCTTTTATGAGGGGCCACCGGACCCTTACTAAGGGGACCCGGTTTAGTGGGGAAGAGGAGGTGGAACCTCCTGATCAATACCCCAGCGTGAACATCACGGGCAGGTACCCAAGTCCTCTCCTCCGGCCCGTATCCTTTCCAATGGACCAGGTACTGGAGGGAGCCCTGGACCATCCTACTGTCCATAATCTTGGCCACCTCGAATTCCACCCCCTCAGGGGTGAGAACGGGAACAGGAGGTATCCTCGAGGGGGACCAGGACGGGGAGCAGCGTTTAAGGAGGGAGGCATGGAAGACGTCATGTATGCGAAAGGATGGGGGGAGCTCCAGACGGAAGGATACAGGGTTGAGGACTTCAATGATCTTATAAGGTCCAATGAATCGGGGAGCAAACTTCCTGGACGGGACCTTAAGGCGCAAGTTCCTGGACGACAACCAGACCAAATCCCCGACGACAAACCGGGGGTTAGCAGAACGTCTACTATCCGCCTGAATCTTTTGTGCGCTCTGGGACGCCTCTAGGTTCTTCTGAACCTGGGCCCAGACAGTGCACAGTTCCCGATGAACCTCCTCTACCTCAGGATTATTGGAACAACCAGGGGAGACGGAGGAGAACCTTGGGTTAAACCCGAAATTACAGAAAAACGGGGAGACCCCTGACGAGTTACTGACCCGGTTATTCAGGGAAAATTCAGCAAGGGGAAGGAATGAGACCCAATCGAATTGACAGTCCGAGATGAAACACCTTAAATATTGTTCCAGGGATTGGTTGGTCCTTTCCGTTTGGCCATTAGTTTCGGGATGGAAGGCGGAGGAGAAGGACAGATCAATCTCCAACTTTTTACAAAAAGCTCTCCAAAATAAGGAAACAAATTGTACCCCTCTGTCAGAAACGATATTGACTGGGGCCCCATGGAGACGCAGGATGTGTTTCACGAACAAAGAAGCTAACGTCTTGGCGTTAGGTAGCTTCTTAAGGGGCACAAAGTGGCACATCTTGCTGAAGCGGTCGACTACCACCCACACCACCGACTTGCCCTGAGATGGAGGCAAATCGGTGATAAAATCCATGGAGATATGGGTCCAAGGTCTCTGGGGAATGGGCAAGGAACGTAGTAGGCCCGCAGGTCGGGACCTAGGGGTTTTGGACCTAGCGCAAACCTCACAAGCGGCGACGTAAGCCCTAACATCTTTAGGCAACCCAGGCCACCAATAGTTTCTGGTAATGAGGTGTTTGGTGCCCAAGATGCCAGGATGACCAGATAGAGCGGAGTCATGGTTTTCCCTGAGTACCCTCAGCCGGTATTGCAGGGGAACAAACAGTTTGTCCCCAGGGACGTTCCCGGGAGCTGCACCCTGATCAGCCGCGATATCAGAAGCTAAATCAGAATCCGTGGCAGAGACGATTATACCAGGGGGTAAAATACAAGCGGGATCCTTCTCGGAAGGAGGATTGGCCATGAAACTACGTGACAGAGCGTCAGCCTTAATATTCTTGGACCCAGCCCTATAGGTAACCAAGAAATTAAATCTGGTAAAGAATAGTGCCCACCGAGCTTGTCTAGGATTAAGCCTCCGGGCCGATTCTAGGAAAACCAGATTCTTGTGATCCGTAAGGACCGTTACCTGGTGTCTGGCCCCCTCCAGGAAGTGCCGCCACTCCTCAAACGCCCATTTAATGGCTAGAAGTTCGCGGTTGCCAATATCATAATTACTCTCCGTGGGCGAAAACTTCCTAGAGAAGTAAGCACAGGGGCGGAGATGGGTGAAGGAGCTGGTACCCTGGGACAAGACGGCCCCCACTCCCACCTCGGAAGCGTCAACCTCCACAATAAATGGCTCCTCTTGGTTGGGCTGAATCAGCACGGGGGCCGAGATAAAGCACTTCTTGAGAGTCTCAAAGGCCTGGACGGCCTCAGGGGGCCAATGGAGGACATCGGCACCCTTGCGGGTGAGGTCCGTAAGAGGCTTAGCGACGACCGAGAAGTTGGCAATAAATCTCCTGTAATAGTTGGCTAACCCTAAAAAACACTGTAACGCCTTAAGGGAGGCAGGTTGGACCCATTCCGCCACAGCTTGAACCTTGGCAGGGTCCATGCGGAATTCAAGAGGAGTGAGGATTTGCCCTAAAAATGGTATCTCCTGTACCCCAAAGACACATTTTTCAGTCTTAGCAAACAGATTATTCTCCCGAAGGACCTGGAGCACCTTCCTGACATGCTCCACGTGGGAGGACCAGTCCTTGGAAAACACCAGTATGTCATCAAGGTACACAACAAGAAATATCCCCAGGTAATCTCTCAGGATTTCATTAATAAAATTCTGGAAGACAGCAGGGGCATTACACAACCCAAAGGGCATGACCAGGTATTCGAAATGACCCTCGGGTGTGTTGAACGCAGTTTTCCACTCATCCCCCTCTTTGATGCGGATAAGGTTATATGCCCCCCGTAGATCGAACTTAGAAAACCACTGGGCTCCCTGAACCTGATTAAAAAGATCCGGAATCAAAGGAAGTGGGTACTGGTTCCTTACGGTAACCTTATTCAGGTTACGATAATCAATGCACAGCCTAAGACCACCATCCTTCTTCCCCACGAAGAAGAAGCCAGCACCTACAGGAGAAGTCGAGGGGCGAATGAAACCCTTGGCCAGGCATTCTTGGATATATACCCTCATCGCTTCACGTTCAGGACATGAAAGATTAAATATCCTAGCCTTAGGAAGCTTGGCACCAGGCACCAAATCGATGGCGCAATCGTAATCTCTATGGGGGGGCAACACCTCAGAGGCCTCCTTGGAAAACACATCGGCGAAGTCCTGAACAAACTCAGGAAGCGTGTTTACCTCCTCCCGGGGAGAAATAGAGTTAACAGAAAGACATGACATAAGACATTCATTACCCCATTTGGTGAGATCCCCAGTATTCCAATCAAACGTGGGATTATGCAACTGCAACCAGGAAAGACCTAATACCAGATCAGACGATAATCCCTGCATCACCAGTACAGAGCACTGCTCCAAATGCATGGAGCCAACCAGGAGTTCAAAAACAGGAGTATGCTGAGTAAAATAACCATTAGCAAGAGGAGTGGAGTCGATTCCTACTACAGGGATAGGATAAGGTAAATCAATACAAGGCATCTTTAGAGACATAGCAAATTCCACAGACATGATATTAGCAGATGAGCCAGAATCCACGAAAGCACTGCCCGTGGCAGACCGGCCAGCAAACGAGACCTGAAAGGGAAGCAAAATTTTATTGCGTTTCACATTAACGGGAAATACCTGTGCGCCCAAGTGACCTCCCCGATGATCACTTAGGCGCGGAAGTTTTCCGGCTTCTTATTCTTGCGCCTGGGACAGGTGTTCAGTAGATGCTTGTCGTCCCCACAGTAGAAGCAGAGACCATTCATTCTGCGAAACTCCCTACGTTGTCGAGGGGACATGGAGGCCCCGAGTTGCATAGGTACCTCCGAGTCCTCCGTGGAGGGGCGAGGAGACGGGACCTCGGGGGGAATCGCAGAAAAGTCAGAGGGGAGCACACTGAAGCGTTCAAGCTGACGTTCCCTGAGACGTCGGTCAAGTCGTACTGCTAGGGCCATAACCTGGTCAAGGGAGTCAGGCGAGGGGTAGCTAACCAGCAGATCCTTCAGGGCGTCAGATAATCCTAACCTAAACTGGCACCTTAGGGCCGGATCGTTCCACTGAGAAGCTACGCACCACTTCCTAAAATCAGAACAGTATTCCTCAACCGGTCTCCTACCCTGACGTAAGGTCACCAGCTGACTCTCGGCTAAAGCAGTCCTGTCAGTCTCGTCGTAAATGAGTCCGAGGGCAGAGAAAAAACGATCAACAGAGGAAAGTTCAGGGGCGTCAGGAGCCAAGGAGAAGGCCCACTCTTGGGGCCCTTCCTGGAGTCGGGATATGATGATACCCACACGCTGGTTCTCGGAACCTGAGGAGTGGGGCTTTAGGCGGAAATACAGTCTGCAACTCTCCCGGAAGGAGAGAAACGTCTTACGGTCCCCTGAAAACCGGTCAGGTAACTTGAGGTCGGGTTCTAGAGGTGAGGTGAGGGGTACTACTAAAGCAGCGTCACCCTGATTGACCCTTTGGGCCAGGGCCTGGACCTGTAGGGAGAGGCCCTGCATCTGCTGGGTCAGGGTCTCAAGGGGGTCCATGATAGCGTCAGCGTAGGAGAAAGGGTAGACTAGGTAAGGGCTTGTAATTATGTAATGGCAGGAAGGAGGTGAAGGGAAAGTGAGCCCTAATCTACCCACCGCCCTGTCCCTGCCTACTTGCAACGACCCGCCCTAGGCGACGAGGTACAACTGGGCGGCGGTCCCTACGCTGGCTAAGTGCACTGGAAGACAAACGGGGAACACGCAAGGGAAGGGGCAGTAGCCACGGAACGCCACGAGGAAACGGGGCGGCGAACGAACAGTCAGGACCAGGACGAAGTGAGTACACCCGAGCGGGCACGGAGACAGAAGCAAGCCAGGGCAAGCAAGCAGGTCAAGCAGAACTGCAGCAAGGCAGAAACACGGCAGAAGCAGGCTGGAGCAAGCAGCAGTGGGGCCAGGAATCCAAAAGAATTACAAGCACTGAGGGAGAGCACAGGGCAGGTAATAAAGGGCAGGGGGCGGAGCTAACTCCGAGAGACCAGGCCGCGATAGGCTCTCCCACTCCTGAGCCTGCCACCCTGGTTGGTGGGAGATGGTGTCAGTCGAACAGGTCTGGCCTCAGGTGTGGATTGATTAATCCCAGGAGTATAGCTAGATGAAGTACCTGGCAGATCCCTAACAGAGGGTATGTGCACACGCTCATGTGAATCCGGCCTGAGACGGAGGGTATGTGCACACGCTCATGTGAATCCGGCCTGAGACGGAGGGTATGTGCACACGCTCATGTGAATCCGGCCTGAGACGGAGGGTATGTTCACACGCTCATGTGAATCCGGCCTGAGACGGAGGGTATGTGCACACGCTCATGTGAATCCGGCCTGAGACGGAGGGTATGTGCACACGCTCATGTGAATCCGGCCTGAGACGGAGGGTATGTGCACACGCTCATGTGAATCCGGCCTGAGACGTAGGGTATGTGCACACGCTCATGTGAATCCGGCCTGAGACGGAGGGTATGTGCACACGCTCATGTGAATCCGGCCTGAGACAGAGGGAGGGTATGTGCACACGCTCATGTGAATCCGGCCTGAGACGGAGGGTATGTGCACACGCTCATGTGAATCCGGCCCGAGACGGAGGGTATGTTCACACGCTCATGTGAATCCGGCCTGAGACGGAGGGTATGTGCACACGCTCATGTGAATCCGGCCTGAGACGGAGGGTATGTGCACACGCTCATGTGAATCCGGCCTGAAACGGAGGGTATGTGCACACGCTCATGTGAATCCGGCCTGAGACGGAGGGTATGTGCACACGCTCATGTGAATCCGGCCTGAGACGGAGGGTATGTTCACACGCTCATGTGAATCCGGCCTGAGACGGAGGGTATGTGCACACGCTCATGTGAATCCGGCCTGAGACGGAGGGTATGTTCACACGCTCATGTGAATCCGGCCTGAGACGGAGGGTATGTGCACACGCTCATGTGAATCCGGCCTGAGACGGAGGGTATGTTCACACGCTCATGTGCATCCGGCCTGAGACGGAGGGTATGTGTACACGCTCATGTGAATCCGGCCTGAGACGGAGGGTATGTTCACACGCTCATGTGAATCCGGCCTGAGACGGAGGGTATGTGCACACGCTCATGTGAATCCGGCCTGAGACGGAGGGTATGTGCACACGCTCATGTGAATCCGGCCTGAGACAGAGGGAGGGTATGTGCACACGCTCATGTGAATCCGGCCTGAGACGGAGGGTATGTGCACACGCTCATGTGAATCCGGCCTGAGACGGAGGGTATGTTCACACGCTCATGTGAATCTGGCCTGAGATGGAGGGTATGTGCACACGCTCATGTGAATCCGGCCTGAGACGGAGGGTATGTGCACACGCTCATGTGAATCTGGCCTGAGACGGAGGGTATGTGCACACGCTTAACAAAAAAAACGTCTGAAAATACGGAGCTGTTTTCAGAGAAAATAGCCTCTGATTTTCAGGCTTCTTTTAATCTGGAGCTTCTTTTGCATCGTTTTTCATAGTGTTCAATGGAAAAATCAGCTCCAAAAAACGCCTCAAGAAGTGACATGCACTTCTTTTTATGGAGCGTCTTTTTACGCTCCGTTTTTTAAAACCGCGGCGTAAAAAAGACGCCCCGTATGAACTAAATGCTGTTTTTCCCATTGATTTCAATGGGCAGATGTTTGTAGGCGTTCAGCTTCCATTTTTTCAGGCATTTTTCAAGGCGTAAACGCCCCAAAATATGCCTGAAAACACTGCGTGTGAACATACTCTTAATATGAGAAATTGTTGTTTATGTTCTAAGCTGTGTAATGTCCTTGAAAAAAAAAAATGTTCAAAAAACGATGCCAATCTAAAGTAGGCATGTGGGAAACGTGACCTAGTAACTATTTTGGGGGATATAACCACCTGCCTTACAAGCAGATGCATTGAATATTCAGAAAAATGCTATTTTTTCTTCAAATTTTCTCTAAATTTTGCTATTTTTCACAAATAAACACTGAATATAAATCGACCAAATTTCACCACTAACATAAAGTCCAATGTGTCACGAGAAAACAGTTTCAGAATCGCTTGGATAGGTTTATGCATTCCGAAGTTATTACCGCATAAAGTGAAATATGTCAGATTTGAAAAAAAATGGGCTCTGAGCTGTGTCCTATTTTTGTGCAGCAGGGTGTGCATTGGCGCCGCTGATCCTTCATAGCCGCTTAGCTGTTTTGAAGAATCAGCGGCGAGCACCCCCCCACACACAAATCCCCCCCAAACATGGAACTGTGCCCCACACAACCCCCCCCACCGTTAGTTTGTTACGCAAGCGTTTTTATAAAATCGTTTTGCGTAAAAAAGAACGGCTCGCTCTCCCATTGATGTAAATGGGAAGCATAATCAAGTGTTTGACGGTTTTTTAGGACTCCCATTCACTATGTGAACATTTGGTGTTTTTTTTTACGTGTTTTTTAAAAAACGAGTGTGTAAAAAAGTGCGTTGTACGTACTAACAGCGCACTTTACCAATTATTTAAATCAAAAGCGCAAGCAAGCATTTGGATGTGGTTTTTGCCACGTAAAATGCGCAAAAAAAGTGTCAAATACACGACGTGTGAACCTGTCAACTGAAGTCAGTCACTTCACTTTCATCATTCTTAGACCGGATTCACACGAGCGTGTGCGTTTTGCGCGCGCAAAAGCTCCGTGTGTCATCAGCATGTGCTGCGTGGCCTCGTGATTTTCGCGCAGCCGGCATCGTTGTGACACTCTGGTTTTGTTTATAAACAGAAAAGCACGTGCTGCTTTTTTGTTTGCATTTATTTATTTTACGGCTGTTGCGCGAATCACACGCGGCACCCAAAGTGCTTCCGGGTGCCGAGCGCAATTTGCACGCACCCATTGACTTCAATGTGTGCGTGCTGCGCGAAACACGGCTAAATATAGGACATGTCGTGAGTTTCACGCAGCAGACATACGCTACGTGAAATTCACTGACCGTCTGAACGGCCCCATTGCCTAACATAGGTCCGTGCGATGCGCGTGAGAAAAGCACACACGTAGCACGGATGTATAACACGTTCGTGTGAATAAGGCCTTAGGCTATGTTCACACGCAGTGAGCAAAAACCTCTGAAAATACGGAGCTGTTTCCAGGCGAAAACAGCTCCTGATTTTCAGAAGTTTTTTTAACACACGTTTTTCAAGCGGTTTTTCAATGGCGTCAATGAAAAGCAGCTCCAAGAACGTCCCAAGTGACATGCACTTCTTTGACGCGGGCGTCTTTTGACAGTGACACGTAAAAATACACCTCGTGGGAACAGAACATCGGAAAACCCATTGAAAGCAATGGGCAGATGTTTGTAGGTGTAATGGAGCCGTTTTTTAAGGCGTAAAATGCCAGAATTACGTCTGAAAACACTCCGTGTGAACACACCCTCAGTCTTCTCAGCCGTTTTTCGGGCCGTATAAGTCTCGAAAAACGGCTGAAAAATCAAAAGCAGAACGCCTACAAACATCTGCCCATTGATTTCAATGGGAAAACCGGCGTTCTGTTTCAACGGGCCATTTTTTTACACCTCATTTTCAAAGACAGCACGTAAAAAGACGCCCGCGAAAAAGAAGTGCGTGTCACTTCTGGAGCCGGTTTTGGAGCCGTTTTTCATGGACTAGAAAGACCGCTGCAAAAACGGCCATAAAACACGTGAGTAGAGATGAGCGAACTTTTCAAAAGTTCGGTTCGGCTAGTTCGCCGAATTTCACAAAAAAGTTCGATTCGGACCGAACTAGTTCGGACTGAACCTGTCACTTCCGTGCGCCGAGCATGCTACTGTCCGGGGTGCTGATAGAGTTAATGGGCTGCACTAACTCTTTCAGCAACCTTGACAGTACATGCTCGGCGCGCGGAAAATACCATTTAAATGTAATAAAAAAATAAAAATAATACGTTCGTACTTACTTTCCTCCTGTCCGGCCTCCAGCGATGACGTTTCATCCCTTTCGCCGCTGCAGCCAATCACAGGCTGTAGTGGCGGTCACTTACGTCAGGATGACGCTTCATCCCACGTGACCGCCTCTGCAGCCAATCACAGGCTGCAGCGGCGACATGGATGAAACGTCATCGCTGGAGGCCGGACTGGAGGAAAGTAAGTACGAACGTATTATTTATTTTTTTTGGCATGTATGTATGTTGGCATGTATGTATGTATGTATGTATATTGTAATGTATGTATGTATGTATGTATGTATATATATATATATATATATATGTGCATGTATATATGTGCATGTATGTTTGCATGTATGTTGGCATGTATGTATATATGTGCATGTGTGTATATATATTTGCATGTATATATTTGCATGTATGTATGTATGTTTGCATGTATGTATGTTTGCATGTATGTATGTTTGCATGAATGTATGTTTGTATGTATGTTTGCATGTATGTATGTATGTATGTTGTCATGTATGTATATGTATATATGTGCATGTATGTTTGCATGTATGTTGGCATGTATGTATATATGTGCATGTTTGTATGTATATTTGCATGTATGTATGTTTGCATGTGTGTAGGTTTGCATGTATGTATGTATGTATATATGTTGGCATGTATATATTTGCATGTATGTATGTATGTTTGCATGAATGTATGTATGTATGTATGTATGTATGTTTGCATTTTATGTATGTTTGCATGTATGTATGTATGTTTGCATGTATGTTGTCATGTATGTATGTTGTCAGGTATGTATGTATATATGTGCATGTATGTTTTCATGTATGTATATATGTGCATGTTTGTATGTATATTTGCATGTATATATTTGCATGTATGTATGTATGTTTGCATGAATGTATATTTGCATGTATGTATGTTGTCATGTATGTATGTTGTCATGTATGTATGTATGTATATATGTGCATGTATGTTTGCATGTATGTTGGCATGTATGTATATATGTGCATGTTTTTATTTTTGCATGTATGTTTGCATGTATGTTTATATATATGTGCATGTATGTAATTATGTTTGCATGTATTATTTGTGCATGCTTGCATATATATATGTATGTATGTATCTTTGCATGTTTGTATGTATGTATGTTTTCATGTGTGTGTGTATGCATGTATGTATGTATGTTTGCATGTATGTATGTTTGTATATATGTCTGTATGGCCATGTATGATACTGTCTGCTGGCGCCCTGTATCTAAGTCAACTTCGCGGCAGGCTTCTATACATGGTATAACAGTCAGTATCACACATTAAACTGAATCTAAGCCTACGACATGTTTTATTTCATTTATTTTTTATTTTTACAGGTTTGGTGTTTGGACTACGTCGGTTTCGAGGACTACTTAGATGACGTTTTTTTTCTACAATAAAATGGTTAATGAGGGTTGTGTTGGGGGTGCTTTATTTCAATAAAATATTTTATCTATATCTTTGTCTTTGTCTTTTCAAATTTTATTACTACCACTTTAGTAATGGCCGCTGTCTGAGTGACAACATCCATTACTAAGGGGAGGCTTAGTGTTAGCCGGTGCAGAGGCTAACACTAACCACCATTATTACCCCGGTACCCACCACCACCAGGGGTGCCGGGAAGAGCCAGGTACGATCCAGTACCCGACCATCTGTTGTGATGGTCGGGCTCTGGGGCGGCCGCAGGCTGGTATTATGAGGCTGGGAAGGGCCAAAAACAGTGGACCTTCCCACCCTTGTAATGCTAGGCTGCTGCTGCTGTGTTGTATCTGGCTGGTTATAAAAGTGGGGGGGACCCCACGTCATTTTTTTAAATTATTTATTTATTTATTTATTTTTTAAAAGACATGGGGTTCCACCCAATTTCTTATAACCAGCCACATACAACACAGTGTTATTAGCCTGGGAATGGACAAAACCAGTGGCCCTTCCCACCCATGTAATGCCAGACTGCTGCGGCCTTGTATATGGCTGGTTATTAAAAATGTGGGGGACTCGTCTATTGTTAAATTTGTTAAATTCAAAAAAAAAAAACGACGTGGGGGTCCCCCCCATTTTTATAACCAGCCCGATACAACACAGCAGCAGCAGCCTAGCATTACAAGGGTGGGAAGGTCCACTGATTTTGGCCCTTCCCAGCCTCATAATACCAGCCTACGGCCACCCCAGTACCCGACCATCACAACAGATGGTCGGGTACTGGATCGTACCTGGCTCTTCCCGGCACCCCTGGTGGTGGTGGGTACCGGGGTAATAATGGGTGGTTAGTGCTAGCCTCTGCACCGGCTAACACTAAGCCCCGCCTTAATAATGGACGCTGTCAATCAGCCAACTGCCATTATCTAGGCACTAATAAAGTTTAAAAAAAAAACACAAAGACAATTCTTTTTTATTGAAATAAGAAATCCCCAACAAAACCCTCGTTAACCATTTTATATACCAGCCGAATTACGTCCGTAATTAGTGCGTGGGAACATACCGTGTTCACACGCACTAATTACGGATGTAATTCGGGATTTTTTGCCCCGAATTACGCCCGAAAATAGCGCCTCGATAGCGCTGACAAACATCTGCCCATTGAAAGCAATGGGCAGACGTTTGTCTGTTCACACGAGGCGTATATTTACGCACCGCTGTCAAATGACGGCGCGTAAATAGACGCCCGCGTCAAAGAAGTGACCTGTCACTTCTTTGGCCGTAATTGGAGCCGTTATTCATTGACTCCAATGAATAGCAGCGCCAATTACGTCCGTAATGGACGCGGCGTTCAAGCGCCTGCACATGCCGTAACAGCTGAAATTATGGGGATGTTTTCAGGCGGAAACATCCCCGTAATTTCAGCCGTAACGGACGCTGTCGTGTGAACATACCCTTATAATGACAGCACGGCTCGCAAAAGCGGCCGGCTGCCCGTGGCCGGCCGTGCTCGTAATTTCGAGTCGTAATTACGAGCACGGCCCGTAAAATAAAAAAATAGAACATGTTCTATCTTTTTAACGGCACGGTCACCTTCCGGTGAGAAAACGGGGAGGTACCCGTGGCTAACAGAAGTCTATGGGCCCGCTATTTCGGGTCGTAATTACGACCCGTAATAACGGGTGTTTTTACGGTCGTGTGCATGTGTGCACCCGTCATTACGGCAGCGTTGCTAGGCGACGTCAGTAAATAATCACTCTCCAGGGTGCTGAAAGAGTTAACTGATCGGCAGTAACTGTTTCAGCACCCTGGACAGTGACTACCGATCACAATATAGATCAACCTGTAAAAAAAAAAAGACGTTCATACTTACCGGGACCTCCCTGCTTCCTCCAGTCCGGTCTCCTGGCCGTTGCCTTGGTGACGCGTCCCTCGCGACATCCGGCCCGACATTCCTTGATGACGATGCAGTCCATGTGAGCGCTGCAGCCAATCACAGGCTGCAGAGGCCTCTGCAGCCAATCACAGGCTGCCGTGTCAGAAAAGAAGGTCGGACTGGAGGAAGAAGAGGGACTCGTCACCAAGACAACGACCAGGTACGTATGAAATGCTTTTTATTTTATTTTTAATCAGCAGCCTCTTTTCTATCAGTGATTGATAGAGACAAGTGGCTGCCGATTTGTATAATATTTTTGACCGGGTTCGGTCAAAACGGGTTCGGCCGAACCCGGTGAAGTTCAGATTCGCTGCAAACCGAACTTTTCCGGAAGTTCGGACCGAAACCGGGTTCGGTTGTCCCGGTTCGCTCATCTCTACCCACAAGGTTTCCTTCAAGGGGTTTATCATATTTTTAGACAGTCCAGTTTTCTTCTGAAAGTTTCTTGAATAAGATGGATCAAAATAAAATTAGCAATTTTTTAGCAAATGCGTCAGTTTATACCAGCATTTTTCACACACGGCATAGACCACGGCCAAAATTCATCTCCTTTGACATTCTGCCACTTCTCCCGTGCACGGGGATACCAAATATGTGGCCTTATTATCACATAGAGAAGTAGGAGGGCGGACGATAGAAGAAGATTATTTCACAAATCACTTTTTTTCAAAGCTGGTTTTACAAAACTCAACAGAGTTTCTATAACACGTCCAAAATATCTGCTCTTGAAGCAGAAATCCCAAAATATTCATCTAGGGGTAGAATGGGAATTTATTTTTTGGGTTTTCTAAAATAAGAAATTGCAGGTTTATGCAAATGGAGCTCTCCAGCAGATGAACTTTAGAGAACATCAAACATGACATCCACCCCCCACCCATTCCCTCCCCCACCCTTGGAGTAAAATCAGGGGAAAAATAAAAATGTGATGTAGGGCAAATATATTTTCAACGAATTAACTAAAATCTAATAATTCAGAACAGTGTGGTATTTTTTAAAACATGGCTCAATGCACAGGCCTGGTTGTGAGGGACATGAGGGACAGAAATATCGGGAATCTTTGCGGTGCCCGTCTTTTCTGCAGACGCGGCACTTTTTCTGGGGGTTGCTTCTGGTTGGTGTTGGGGGAATACGACTGATGAAGTGTCTTTCAGTCAGTCGCGTGACATCCTCAGACTGGGGGCATTCTCGGGTGTCCTGAACAACAAAAATGAGGCCTTCAATAATTTTCTCCAGGTATGTGTCTCTGCCTCTGTTTTTTTGTAGAGCGCAGATGAGTTGTGGATTTGCCACCCTGTAACAGATAAATGGCCACTTTTTTGTACCAGGTTTTAGTTTTGCGTTTTACTAAATAGGGCTGTAAAACCTGGTCGCTTAAATCCACCCCCCCCCCATGTACTTGTTATATTCGGACCCGATCACTGGTTTGTGCTTGTCCGATGTTGCCCCTCTTTCCCTCACTGCCACTGTTCCTGCGGTATGAATCGTGCTTAGCACATACGCGTCTTTGCGATCCCTGAACTTGACCGCCAGCAATTCCTCGGATGCATAAGCACAGGAGTCCCCCTTTACCATGCGCTTCCCCACTAATTGCTGTGGAAAACCAATTCTGTTTTTGCGCATGGTACCACATGCCCCAGTCCTTGCAGCATGCAAATGCCTAAACAGGGGCACACTGGAATAAAAATTATCACCGTACAGGTGGTGCCCCTTGTGAAGCAGAGGCTGCATTATCTCCCACACGATCTTACTGCTGGTGGAAAGATCAGGGGGGCATCCAGGAACATTTATTGTGCGGTCCCGCCCTTCATAAATCCTGAAGGCGGTGGTATATCCTGACCCGCTTTCACACAGTTTGTAGAGCTTAACGCCATATCTTGCCCTTTTGGAAGGTAGATATTGGCGAAAGCTAAGTCTGCCATGGAAGTTGAGGAGGGATTCGTCCACACTTACATTCTGCTCAGGGGTGTAGAGTTGCAGAAATAAATTATTCAGGGAATTTATTAGCGGTCTTATTTTGAACAACCGATCCCGGTTTGCATCGGTACTTGGGGGGGCCTGTGCGTTGTCATTGAAGTGGAGGAACCTCATTATTGTCTCATAACGAGACCTGGGCATTACTGCAGAATATACTGGGGTGGCTTGGGCGGGTCTTGTTGACCAGTAAGACCTAATGGAGGGCTTTTTGACCATACCCATATTTAGGGTGAGCTCCAATTTTTTTTTTAATTCCTGCAAATTGGTGGGCGTCCAATCTCTGGCATGGGTGGATGAAGGTTTCTGCCTTATATATTGCGTGGCATATAAATTTGTTTCGTGGACAATCTGATTTAGGATGTCGTCCGTTATAAATAAATGGAAGTAATCCATTTGGACAAAATTTGTATTGTCCACGGTTATGCCAGGAGTGGCAGTAAATCCGTGGATTCTAGGCCCAAAAGATGGGGCAGGTGCCCATACAAGAGCCTGGACTGAAGGGACCAGGCTGTCCCGTGCTACAGCGCTACTTGGCCCTGCGCTTTCATGTTCTGCAGTTTCAACTGCATCAGGGACAACGTCCCCTGAAGATGAACCTGAAGTGACGCTGTCATCGTCACTACCTAAAACAGGTTCCATCTCGGACGCCATCTCTGATGCGGTCTCCGACTCAGACCACAGCATGGCGTATGCCTCCTCGGCGCTAAACAACTTCCTCGCCATAACGTAACTAACACTAACACTAACTAAACAAATTATTTTTTTTTTTTTTATAAAACACACAAACTAACTGCTATATATATCTACACTACCGCTAACAAAAAAATAAACCGCTATTGCTATATATATTATATATATGTGGATATATATATAATTATATACTCCCTACCTGCCTATTCTAATAGAATAAAAGAAAGAAAGATAGATAGAAAAAAAGATAGATGGATAGATAGATTGTATAGATAGATAGAAATCTATCTATACAGAGAATGTTTTATGAGTGTAACTGTATTTTTTTTCACAGTATTCTTCTGGCAGCAATTCTCCCGAGTCTCGTCTTCTCCTCAAACTGAAACAATGTTTGAGGAGAAGAAAAGAGGCAGGAGATTTACTGCCAGAAAAGTCAAAATAAAACAAATGTGGTCGTTGTGATAGGTTTTCACAGCGACCACATGTTCAGGGACCATCAGATTGGTCCCTGATACTCTGCCCAGTGCCCAGAGCTGTTGGTAACAGCCAGGGCATAGAGCTGTGTGCACGCGATCACGCGTGCACAGTCTCTGAAGTGAAAGACAGACTTGGGGTATACAAACAATGCTCAGGCAAGGATCAGATGGCATCGGCCCTCACATTCTTGTCAGCGGGACGGTAGTGGAGCACAAATTGTAAACGGTGAAGAACAGCGGCCACCTGGCTTGACAGGGATTTAGTCGTTGAGCGGACTGAAGGTAGGTGAGGTTCATGTGGTCGGTGTAGATTAGGATGGGGTGAGCTGCGCCCTCCAGCAGATGGCTCTACTTCTCCAGAGCCAATTTGATGGCCAGTAGCTCCTGATCCCCAACAGAGTAAATGCACTCTGCAGAAGTAAAAAGTCTCGAGTAGTAGCCACATACTACTGCCTTTCCTTTGGGGCTCCTCTGGAACAGAAGTGCGCCTGCACCAACATAAGAGGCGTCCACCTCCAAAGAAAACTGTATATATACGTCAGGATGATAGAGGATCGAGGCAGAAGTAAAGGCTTTTTTGAGACTAAAAAATGTGGACTCTGCCTCTGGGGTCCACACCTTGGCGTTCACACCGTTCTTGGTAAGGGTGGAAATAGGAGATGTCAGTGATGAGATGTTTGGGATAAACTGCCGGTAGAAATTGGCAAATCCCAGGAAACGCTGTATGGACCTCAGACCTTGAGGACGTGGCCACTCCAGGACAGCTCTCACTTTCTCAGGATCCATCTTGAGACCTTGATCCGATATGATGTAGCCCAGGAAGTGCAGAGAACTCCTCTCAAAGACGCACTTCTCCAGCTTGGCGTATAAATGATTCTCCCTTAATCGTAGTAGAACTTGACGGACATGCCTCCGATGAGTCGTCGGATCTGGGGAGAAAATCAAAATATCATCGGGATAAACAACAACACAGATATAGAGGAGATCTCGGAAGATATCATTAACGAGTTCCTGAAACACTGCAGGAGCGTTACACAGTCCGAAGGGCATCACTACGTATTCGTAGTGCCCGTCACGGGTGTTAAATGCCGTCTTCCATTCGTCACCCTGGCGGACCGGAGCGGAAGTGAGATGGGGACCAGCGCTCACAGATCCATGGCTGTGGGCGTCAGGAGGTGAGTGGAACCGACGGCCCGCGGCCATAGATGCTACATGTGAGTAAACTCGCTAATATACATTCCCGTCCCCCTTGGTGCTGTTTCTGAGATTTTCATAGATTTTTGTAGCGCTGATGAGGAACCGGAAGTCTAGTTGTACAGTCTTCTTTGGTGACGACACGACTCTTCGTCATGTGATCGGCCCCGCTGTACTCTATGTACTCGCTGTACTACTGCTCCTGCAGTATACGGAGCACAGCGCCGCTCTCTGAGAGGTTCCTGTTGTTTCTCCTTTGCTTTATCCAATGCTAAAAACTAATAATGATTTTTTATTTTTTTTAAATGCAAGCCCCTCAGTTGGAGTCACTGGGACCCAACACTAGAATTTCATCTGAATTGTCAGATTATGGCACAATTTTCTATGGGGAACTTATGGTGGTTATTTTGGTATTCCCATACTGTTTTTTGACACAGACCACCTACCTAAACATTGCTACAGACAAATCCACCTCTTCATGGTAAAGGTATTCTCTAATGCCAGTGCTGTCTTACAGCAGGATAATGCCCCCGCCACACTGCAAAAATCGTTCAGGACTGATGTGAGGAACATGACAAAGAGTTCAAGGTGTTGACCTGGCCTCCATATTCTTAATTCAATCGATCATCTGTGAGATGTGCTGGAAAAACAAATCCAATCCATGGAGACCCCTACTCACAACTTACAGGACTTAACCCCTTAATGACGAAGCCTAGGTTGGGCCTTAAAGGAACAGTGTCACCAAAAAAATTTTTTCTAACATCAGTTTGATTTTAGTCTTTTATTAAAAACTTTTATATTTATTTGTGTGTTTGTGTTTCACTTTTTTTTATTTTTACACTTTTTCTTCCCTATGGGGGCTGCCATTTTTTACTCCATTTCTGTATGTGCCGATTAACGACACATACAGACATGGAATACGGCAGCTCCAGTCCCATAGGGACTGCGAACGCACACTATGGTGTACGCCGTCTGTGTGAACGGCGCATGCGCCGCTCCCACACAGTCCAAGTTGAAATGCGCGCCGTCGGGCGCCATTTTCCTGTGGACCGGAAGTCGCGGCCGGACAGTAAGATTACTACTTCTGGTCGCGGCTTCCGGACTTGTGCACATGGAGCAGCGGCAGCAGACGGAGCGGACGGACCGGAGGGAGCGGCGGCGACTGGAGCAGGTAAGTTATTTCTATGTATGTTTGTGTTTTAGTGTGTGTTTACTACTGTATGTAAACCTACTACACTGTGTGTTAGCGCAAAAAATGGCGACACACAGTGTAGGAGGTTTGACCGTTCAATCTCCTCGTTTCTCCCGGCACTAGCCAGGATAAAGGAGGGGGGGATTCTCAGAGCTCACTAGAGCGAGAGAGTTTTTCCCAATTTTGCAGCAAAAAGCAATGTGGTTGCTTTACCACATGCAATGCTGCAATTTTGGGAATAGCTCCATCTAGTGACCCGCACTGGGAAATATTATAAATTAGAATCTAATTTATAATATTTCCTGACTCGTGAAAAAAATAAAAAAAATTAGAACAATGTTTAATCACCTATACACTAATTGTTTATCTAAAAAAATAAATACATGTTTTGCTAACAACACATTCCCTTTAAGGCTCAGAGCCCATTTGTCTAATCTGACATGTGTCACTTTATGTGGTAATAACTTTGGAATGCCTTTATTTATCCAAGTGATTCTGAGACTGTTTTCTGGTGACACATTGAACTTTATGTTAGTGGTAAAATTTGGTTGATACATTCAGTGAAAAACAGAAAAAATTACAGAAAATGTGGTGTAAGGCAGATGGTTATACCACACAAAATAGTTATTAATTAACAATTTGTTTTTTTAAATAAAGGACTTAATATTGAAAAAAGGTTTTTTATACAACTGGTTTTTTTTTGTCTCACTAGGTGACTTGAAGTCAGGAATCCCTGATCGCTATTCTAATACACTGCACTACATGCGTAGTGCAGTGTAAAAGTGCTGTCAGTTACTCACTGACAGCAAACCTAAGGCAGGACAAACTAGGCTTCCGTAGATGACAAACCCGGAGGCCATTGTTAAGCCTCCTGTTGCCATAACATGATGGAATAGAACGTCAAGGAGCAGGAAGGGGTTAAAGGATCTGCTAACGTCTTGGTGCCAGATACCACAGGACGCTTTTAAAGATCTTCTGAAATCCATGTCCCAACGGGTCAGAGCTATTATGGCAGCACGAGGAGGACTACACAAGGCAGGTGGTTTTAATGTTATGTCTGGATGGTGTATATGTTAGTAATTCATTTCTATTCATTTGTACATTGATGGAAATTAGGGTATGTTCACACGCAAACTCAAAAATATCTGAAAATACAGAGCTGTTTTCAAGGTTTTCAGCGTTTTTTACGGCCGTTTTTGGAGCGGTTTTCAATATTGTCTAGGAAAAACGGCTCCAAAAGCGGCCCAAGAAGTGACTTGCACTTCTTTTGTGAACATACCCTAAAAAAAGAGTAATTTTTCTGTGCTTTTTATTTTTACAATATATATCAATCACCCTAAATATTGTAATCTTGGGGCCTACATTGCTCCTATGTAAACATGGGAACGCCACCATTCTCACCAGTTTTAAGGCGTAATGTAAGTCTTAGGCCAAAATGTAGTAGTAGTCGAAACACCAATCCAACCGAGATGGAATATGAAATATCCAAGATAGAAGGGAGTCCCAGGCATAAAATAAGATAAGATAACTTTATTAATCCCCGAAGGGAAATTCCAGTATCACATAAATGGATTCTGGGAAACGGCATCAGGGATCTTTTATTATTAGGTCTCTGTGCAGATTGAGATTCTGGCGTCCAAGGTGAAGATGATGAAGAAGACTAGGTGGTACTGTAGACAAAACAAAAAATAATCAGACCAGACGATAATCACTCAGCAATATACTGGTGCCGAAGCTCCAGCCATGATTTCACAAAAATACTATAGATGTCAGTGATCATATCTGTACTGCTGGTGTTTCTTCTGTACCACAGCTGTTGGTACTTATCTCCTCCTCTTTCTTTGAAAGGCATGGACGCGGCACAAGGGACAGCGTGGATTTGTTGGGATCCAATGTGCAATACAAGGCAGATGGAATATGTGAGAACATGGCAGAACGGTGACTTGCTCTCCAATCTCATAGTGCTCTAGGCATATAGTGCAGGACTGGATGCCTTCGTTTTCAGTAAAGGTTCGAGATGGGAGTCTATCAATCTGCCTGCCTCTCCTGCCTCGCCGACGTTGTCTTCTCTGCACAGGTCTGCTGTCTGTGGTCTCTGTTGTCGACTGTTGGTTGGGAAGCAGCTGACTGGTGCTTGGTGTTGGCTCCACCAGCCTGTTAGATGTTTGCTGAGGAGATCTTCTTCCTTCTCTGGACGGCTGCAGGTTTGGTAGCGGCTCACTGGTGCTGGGGTCTTGTGTTGGTTCCTCCAGCCTTTCGGATCTCTCCTGAGTAGTTGATGGAGTAGACCCAGGCTGGGATTCTCCAGGAATTCTGAGCTCGGTCTCACTATTAATACGACGGCCACTTGTCGTTTCAGACTGTTCTATTGGCTCAGGTCGTAATGGGGACCGGCTTCTGTCCGCTCCTTCTTGCTGCAACCTACGGCGCGGTGGAACTTGACCACGTCTTCGTCTCCTGTTGGGGACATTGTCATGGTCTTCATCCTGTTCCACACTCTGACGCCTTCTATGTCCAGATCTTAATCTTCCATCAGCAATGCCTAGATGTGAAACAATGTGTATAACATATATTAATTATGTACAGAAAAAATGGGAAAAAAGATCAATACCAGACATTTCCTATGGACTCGCGTGGCCTTCTTTCTAGAGGAAAGCTCCCATGTTTTTCTAATCTTGGACAACCGTTTTGATACTATGAATATATACACAGTCGAGTCACATTATTATAACTACTACTAATATCCAGAGTAACCGGCGTGTGCAGCACGGACAGCAGTAGACGGGCTGGGAGTGACTCAATAAGGTGCTGGTCAGTGGTCTCATATGTGGAGCCTCGCTGACCCCATACATCCCAAATTTCCTTGATTGTGCGTGGGGGAGGATCCATAAAGCGAACAACACGATTGACATGGTCCCACAGATGCTCAATTGGGTTCAAGTCTGGAGAAATAGGGGGCCAGGGAAGTACTTGGAAGTCTTGGTCGTGCTCTTCCAACCACTGTCGGGCATTTATAGTCGTGTGACATGTCGCATTGTCTTGCTTTAAGATTCCATTTGCTCCAGGGAAGACAATCAGCATGTATGGTGGATGTGATCTGTAACGATGGATTCATATCTAAATCGGTTCAGAGCCTTCCATATGGATGAGTGGCCCAGAGAATGCCATGGAAAAATACCCCAGACGCTGACGTCGCCGCCAGCTTTTTCCAGCAATGGTTGTAAAGTCCATCCTTTCGATGAAGCAGAAAACGTGATTTATCGGAGAAGACAACCCTGTCCGTTATTCCCAATGGTGCCATTTGTCCACTCACGGACACGTTTGTGTGAAACTAGTCTAAATGTATCTGATATAACAAGTTCCACTTACCTTGATTTATCCGGGAACTTTCGTCTATTGCAAGCTGCAAGAGTTCTCGGTAACTCATTGTTCCTTGTAGCAGGCGGCTTGATGTTTAAATTCAGGAACAATGGAAAAACGGGATTCCTCAAATAAGAGGGAATCTACCACGATGTTCAGAAGTTGCACTGGTGTTTAAGTGCTCTGAACAGATGATGTAGTAGTCGCTTTGTAGCACAAATTCGCTCTTTGAAAAACCAAGTGAAGTTTCAGCATCAGCATCAACTCGAGATATGGCACTGATGTGACCGCGCTTGGGGTCCTTAGAACTTCACGCCATTGTGATGTCACTGCTATAGATGCCACACCCTCCATTGTTCTGATGACATCACTGCCTGCAGTGATGTCATAATGCTTACGGTATGTCATAAACGGTCCCCTGCTCTGCATTATACCAATCACTGCAGCAAAGCCTCCAAATAAATAAATAAATATATATTACATTTTTTTATATTTACATATTGCAGCTGAAAATCTCTAATATTTGTTTAGTAAATGTTTCTCTATAATTGTTTAGTAAATGTTGTAGCACACAATTCATCTAAGTAAAAGTCTTAGTAACAGATTACCACAATGGAGAGGTGGAAATGTAACTTTATTTTTCTAAAACTAGATGGTTCTGGAGTAAATAAGAATCCTTTATAACCTAAAGAGGTTGTCTGGTATAAGAAACCCATTGTAAATACCCTATTGGGGAATTCTAAGTTAAGAAAGGACAAGTCTCTTATTGATTTCACTGTGTAATGCTTAGTTTCTCCTGTGGTGGCGCTGCAGGGGAATTCAACACTTCTCAAGTTCCATCACAGATTAAATCTGATCGCTGGGGGTCACAATCAGCGACATTAAGCTGCACTATCTGGATGCACAAATGACACTGGATGAGGGCCGTATTGTGACAGACATTTACACCAAACCAACTGACTGAAAATAACTTTTTAATTTTAGCTTTCAACCCAAATCAGCACAAAAATAAAATTTCACAAAGCCAACTACATAGTGATAGAAAATGCAGCAGAGCTTCGCATATAAATGAGACGGATATGTGAGAGGCAGATAGATAGGGCGTGCTCTAGCAAAGTAAAAAATGAGCCCCCCATTACTTTATTTTTCTGATCTCAAATGCCAAGATACAATCCCGTTAGTAAGCCCTAAATATACACCTCCTGCAATGAGCCATAATACAATTGTGGGGATCAGACCTTAACCACTTCCTGCCGCAGCCATTTTGAATTTTTTTATTTTTGTTCTTTCCTCCTCACCTTCCAAAAGCCACAACTTTTTTATTTTTCTGTTGATATATCCATATGAGGGCTTGATTTTTGCAGGACGAGTTGTAGTTTTTCATGGCACCATTTATTGTACTAATGAAATGGGAAACTGAAAGAACTTTCTTTGTGGGGTGAAATAGGAAAAAAACTGATTTCTCCATTGTTTTTTGGGTTTCGTTTTTAAGGAGATCACCGCGCGGTTTTCTTTCGCCATTATCTGAGAGCCATACGTTTTGTTTTCTTTCCGTCGCTGCAGCCGTGTGAGGGCTTGTTTTTTTGTGGCACGAGCTGTCGTTTTTATTGGTTCATGAGACTTTTTGATCATCTTTTATTCCATTGTTTGTGGGAGATGAGATGACCAAAAAACAGTGATTCTGCCCTCGACATTTTTTGTTTGCTTTAATGCATTCACCATGTGGGTTAAATAATGTTATATTGTTATAGCTCTGACTTTTACGGACGTGGCAATACAAGTTATGTTAATTTACTTTTTTTACATTGCTTTTTTTTTAACTTTTAATATTTTAACTTTATATATAAATATACACGAAACAAGAGCAAGTAAACACAGCACTCCACAACTCCAGAAAATCAGGCCATGTGCTCGTCACCAGGGGATGAATCAGTTCCCCTTATTTTGAATAGAAATACAACGTAGAATATAGTAACGGCACCAGGACTCCAAGACAGATGAAAAACAGGGTGGATTTATTCACCTCAAAACACAGCAACGTTTCGGTTCAACAGGAACCTTTCTCAAGCCACGACAAACTCACAATGGTGTCAAGTATAAGTAGAGGGAACATACATTAGCTAACAATCAAGTCATTAGATGTACAAAACCCATTATATGTGTGAACACAATATCCAACAGCATTTATAAATATTAGTGCTAAAGTGCATCTCTTTACAGTAAACACAGGCATGCATAGTGTTACAATTATATTTAGATCCCGTGTAAACAGCATGAATAGTGACAAATAAGGATAATTAGACCAATAAGGAAGGAGGCCGCGGCCAATTGTATCCAGGTGTAAATACACTTACAGTAAGCAGTCAATCCGTAATGTCCGCATAGCCAGCGTGTGGAATAGGCGCGCATCAACTGCGCATGCTCCAAGATGGCGTCCAAACCGGATATTCAATCCGGTGGAACGCATCGAGCGGAGCAGTTGTCACTGCGCATGCGCGGACACGGAACTTGCGTTCCAGCCATGACACGCAAGTGACAAATATCAACATAACCGCAAGGTAAATCGAAAAAATGTCAAAATATAAATTGGCTGCAATTAGAGCATCATCTGTAGAATAGAATGGGCACTGCGATGTATCATCAAAAGAAATAGATAATGCAACGCAATGCTCATAATACGCAGCAATTCATCTATGTTAGTCACATTGACACTGCAATCGCAGAGTCTGGGATGCTATATAGCTCATACCCACAGTCAACCAGTATGCAATGTGACGATAGTCACCAAAAGATACACTTAAAGCAACCTCACTTGGCAAACAACTCATCCCAACCTGGAATGTAAAATATATCGGACATATTATGTCACGATAAAAAGAAGCCATTGGTTCCACAAGTGTGAATTGCATATTTATTGACAATGTGACAAACACTTATAATGATATCATTTGGTTAAAAAACATAAAGAAAAAGGATTTACAAAGAGATCTTAAAGTTAATCCTAGCTCCAGTTCAAAATTGCAGTACAAGCCAATAATTCAATACATAACATGACAGAGGTCTATGCAGGACATTACAATGACAGATTCATAGAGAAAATTCCCAATATAGTTTGATGATCCCAGTACATCGGCCTCTGCTACCTTCCAACATCCTTCAGTGGACAACACAGTGTCATATTTCTAAAAAACAAAACAAACAAATATATTTAGAAATATAAATAACACACAATTCAAAAATACAAATGAATTTACAAAAAGTTAAAAAATGCATATATAGATGGAGTCAAAATCAGACCCCCAAGAGATTTTTCTAAAACATGCATATGACACAAACTACACCATAGAGAGCGAAAACCGTACAGAAAACCCCCCGAGTCATGGGCAAATTACCCCCCACTATGTTAGATATGGGGGCCACAGGGATAATCTATGTTCAACCCCTTGAGAGACATGGTATATAACCTATAGATCCACTCCAACTCTTTCCTTTTAAGAGCCAGACCTCTGTCACCGCCACGTCTCAACTGAGGCACAGAATCAATGATTCTGAATCTCAATTGCGACAGACTGTGATTTTTCTCAACAAAATGTCTTGACACAGGCAAATCTTGTCTTTTAGTTTTGATATTAGATTTGTGATTTCTCAACCGAAGACGCAATTCCGTTGTGGTCTCACCAACATAGTATAGACCACAAGGGCAGCTCAGGAGATAAATCACAAAGGATGATTGACATGTAAAAAAGCCTCTAATATTTATAACTCTATCTGTTTGGGGATGTTTAAACGAGCTACCTTTAATCATACTATCACAAATGTTACAGCCAAGGCAGGGGTAACAGCCATTTTTAGGCGGTGCCAGAAAAGTCTGGCTCTTTCGACGGGACCCAATGTCCGCTTTAACAATGCTACTTTTGATCGTTTTACCTTTTCTGTATGCCATCATAGGTCTTTCCTGAAATTCACCAATGTTTGGCAAGGCTCTACTTAACACCCTCCAATCCTTCCTCAGGATATCACCAATTAGTGAACTGAGAGGAGAAAAGGTAGAAACAAAAGGCAAGCGGGCCTTCTTTTCTTTACTCAACTTCCCATCCAAGAGATCCTGCCTGTCCAGTAAATCCACCTTCCGCCTATTAGACTCCAAAATGTGTTTGGGATAACCCCGATCAGAATTTTTTTTGCACATTTGATCAAGGCGTGAGGATAGTCTGTCCTCTTGACTTACCACCCTCCTGACTCTGATCAATTGGCTATAAGGTAATGATTTTAACATCGTCCTTGGATGTTCACTAGTGTAATATAAAAGGTTATTTCTATCCGTATTTTTAGAGAATAGATCGGAAATCAACTGGTTTCCACTAATTGAAATCCGAGTATCCAAAAAATCAATGGTAGTCATGGAATAAGACATGGTAAAAAGAATTGTGGGATTGAGATTATTAAGAAATTCAAGGAAATCCTGCAATTGATTGATAGAGCCAGTCCAGATGAGGAAGACGTCATCTATGTATCGCCACCACCGCAGTACCTGACTGAAGTGGTGGGACACATAGATAAGGTCCTCCTCCATCCGTCGCATAAAGATATTTGCATAGGTAGGGGCCATATTCGACCCCATAGCCGTCCCCCTCTTCTGCAAATAAAATTTATCTCCCACCAAAAAATAATTTTTCGTAAGGATAAATTCCAATAGTAATCGAATTAACTCAATTTTGTCCTCGGAAAAGCCTGAACCGTCCAAATAGGAAAGAGAGGCATCAATGCCCTCATGATGGGCAATTGAGGTGTAAAGACTACCCACATCAAGGGTAACCAAGACCGACTGGTCAGGGATCAAAAGATCCTGAATTCTGACCAGAAAGTCTGAGGTGTCCCTGATGTGGGAGTCTGCACCAATGGCAAACTGCCTGAGAATTTTATCAATAAACATGGCTGCCGGGACAAAAAGAGAGTCACTCCCTGACCCGATAGGACGGCCAGGGGGTCGAACAGGGTCCTTATGAATCTTAGGCAGGAGGTAGAGTACTGGGGTCACAGGAAACTTCACCTGCAGGAATTCGCATAGACCTCTATCAATAGTTTTATTCCTGAATGTTTTAGTGATCAGGGTATCCAATTCACGCTAAAATGTGAATTTGGGATCACCCGATAACTCCATGTAAATACTGGTGTCATTAAGCTGATTCGACATCTCCTGCAGATAAAGGGAGGTGTCCATCACAACAATGGCACCCCCCTTATCCGCAGGTTTGATGGTCAAACTTTTATCATCCACTAATTCCTTAAGTGCAACGTTTTCACTACGTGTCAGGTTCCTATGGATATATTGACTACTCTGATCTCTCTTTAGAGAGTCTATCTGATCCTTAACAAATGAAATGTAAGTCTCAACAGCATGAATGTTTTGTGGCGGTTGAAACTTACTTTTATTAAATAACCCATAGTCCCTAAGACGGAACATCTCACCAGTTAGAACTTCAGATATGTTATTCACACATTTGGGTAGATCTGAAAAGTATGCCTTAAGTCTTAATGACCTAAAGAAACTTTCCAAATCTAAATTCAGCCTAAACCAATCAATAGGACAACTTGGACAGAAGGACAACCCACGGTTAAGAACTTTGACCTGTGGGACAGTGAACACACATGACGATATATTCACCACTAGGTCTGAGGATTTCTCTTCCTGGTCTGATATTGTCGTGTCCCCCGTGTTGAAGTCATCCGTCCCCTGGACTTGTTGAAATTCATTCTTCCTCCTGTGCTTCCTCCCGCCCCTGCGGGTTTGCTTTCTCCCCCCATAGGGGTATCCATGGTGTCACCTAAAAAAGGTATAGCATATTGGTCGTCAGAGAGTTCTGAATCTGTGATATAAGGCTCAGCTCCCCTCTGTCGTCTTCTGGGTCCTCTTTCAATCCTACTGGGACCCCTTGGGTCAGAATCTTCGGCTTGCCAGCAATAGACTTTGCCCATGGCATAATCATCGAGATCTCGCTGCCATTTCTGGCGTTTGGTTTTCTCGATATCCCCACGAAATTTCTGTAAATAGAGAGTGGCTTTATCCTTTAAGGTTAGCAAATCTTGTGAAGACACCATCTCCTTCAGCTGAGCATCTTTTTCACTCAAGCGTATTTTAACCAAATCGATCTCTTTTTGTAAGAATTCAAGATTCAATAGCAGGAGATCCTGGGAATATTTATTTGAAATCGCTTCAAATCTCTCCTTGAACGCCACATTTGTAGGAAACAGATTTGGCCTTAGATGTGAGCGCATGCCACGTGGTATTCGGAGACATCTATAGTACTCACCGAGCGTGGACAGATGTAATTCAAGTGAGATTAACCTCTTAGAATCCGCCTCCCATTTTCTCCTTATATTCTCCACAGTGGGTACACTTAGGAAGGTAACATCTCCCGATAGACCCTGAAGGATACGGTCAGCGTCCTCCTTGGTGTAGGTAAAAACTTGAGGTGTAATCACACCTAAATCAGAATCATCTTGGTGACCCCAGACCAGACCCCTAAATTTACTCAGACCCCCGACCAGACCCCCAAATTTACTCAGACCCCCGACCAGACCCCTAAATTTACTCAGACCCCCGAATTTACTCAGACCCCAGGCCTGATGGCGACATTTATCCAGACTCCAGACCAGACAGCAATTTTAATCAAGATCCAGAGCAAATTTTTATATATAAAATCACAGCACACAATTGAGTTGACATTGCGGTAATAAGACAGTAATGTAGCCGCATACAATGTGTAAGAACAGGGCCGTACAGGACACATATACCATAGAGCACAACCCCAGATAAAAGAGCCACACACACTGGATAACACCACCATAAAGAAATTCATTCATTTACAATAAAGTAAATATAAAATAAATGTCAAATCAATGAACTGGTCATATTAAGCACAAATAACAGTGTGCGCATATCAATTGCCTAAGGCGGCAGCAGCAGCAGCAGCAGCAGCAGCAGCCGGGTGCCAGCGCTTCTCACAACTAAATGTCATACACAGCCTGTAGTGCTTTCAGCCTCACCATCGTTTCAATAGCATCTTAACTCTACCTCCACAACATCTCCATCCACTGTCTAGCGCCATCATCTCCCTACTGAGGCATCATCTCCTCATACTCCCTACCTTCCGCATTAACTCCCTCCACCTCATGCAACACCACATCTTCCTCTTCACAATACCAAATCTTCCCGCTCTCATCTCCTGTAGCATTACATCCTCCCCCTCTCCCCTCCTGCAGCACCACATCCCCCCACCCCTCCTGCAGCTCCACAACTTCCCCTCTTTCCTCATGCAGCACTAAATCCCCACTACAGCACCTCTTTCCCCACTAACAGCACCTTCCTCGGTATACACAGACAATAGGTCCTGAGTTGTTACCCAAACTTTCCCACCGACACCCTCTTACGCCGTGTCTATAGTGGACACCACCTTTCTGTGGTAACTAGGTGTTACCATTCCCATTGTTAAAGGTCTGTGTCCATACATACTGACAGTTTCCAATCATCGCTGACAGTATAAGACTGTGTTAGAACATGTCACGATCTGTGGGTATGTGGACCCGCTATGCCGCACCGCCATAGTGGAGTTGTAGCTGGCCAAACAACAGTTTACCAAGTCTATACAAAATCCAAGCCAGGGGAACCTGCAATAATCACCTATTGGTACATTCAGGAAAGTTTATGTCAACCTATATGTATAGTTATAGAATCGTAAACCATAAAGGGACAAAAACATATATAAAGCAAGTATATCTTGGTGTATTGACCCCGATATTTGAGCAAGAAACACCTACAAGGTATGGGGTACAATTAACACACAGTAGTCTCGTATAGAAAAATACAATCTTTATTCAAAATACATAAACAATAAAAATGAGTCATGCAAAGCATGAACAGGACGTCCCTCTGTGCAGAGAGCAAAATGTAAGCACTTGGTAACCGGCATGGGTATTGAGAGATACAATCCAACACTCAAAGTACTGGATGTCAGGCGCACATGTCACAATGATCCAGCTGATCAGCATGTGAACGGCAGTACAGCAATCATATATATGCAGGTGACTGGGTATAATGGTCAGTGCGTAGTAACAGAACATAGACAAGCAAGATCAAGAGATGAGTAAACAACTAACCTACCCATGTGGCTCACTTAGCACAACCAGAGACGTCACATCCCACGCGCGTTTCGGCAAAATGCCTTCGTCCGGGGGTGGCGTCTCTCCAGTGGGACCCTCCATTTACATGCACAGCATCCAATCAGGCATGATAGGGGCGTTACTCATCCAGGCAATGTGTTAGCTCGTACTGGCGTCATGCGCCAGGTCTAAAGATGGCCGACGGCACACTCCTGGCCACGCGTCATCCAGGCGGGCGATCGACAACGGCTGACATCGCGAAGCCCCGCCCACCGGGATATAGACGCACGAGCCATGAGATAGCCCAGTCACTCCCCCTGGCGTAAGCGCACAGCTGTACATGCCTGGATATATAGATGGGTATGGATACAGATTAGCCTGACTGGACGATGTCGCAACAAAAGACAGAGTATTGATTTATACATTGGATGAAGTACCAAACTGACAGTATGGCGATGGCGTTATGAACTATAATTCTATCATCGATCATGGTTATATATCAAGCACATCATTGAGAAATAAATGCATAAAAATAAATAGATTAAAAATATATTTATATTATGTATGATGGTGATATGAAATAAAGTGACCCGAAATTGGTAAAACATTATATGTTGTATGTTTTTATGTGTGATAAAAAAGTGAGTAGAACCTATGTATAAAATTGGTTATGTGAATTCATATAGTATAAGTGTACACAAAACTATGTATATACAAAAAAATATAAATATATATCATGAAAAATAAAAAATCTATATATATTAAGTGACATGTATAGATATGCAAACAAAACAGTGGGAGGAATCCTCCAGCTCACCGTGACTGCAGGCTTTCTGCGATATGCGCCTGGATCTCCGTGACGGCTCACGGTGTTGAATGCAGGAAAACAAAAGGAATGGAGGATCCAGCGCAGTAGATTCAAATAGAACAAAGTTCCAATTTTATTAGGAGTATTTAAAACAAGATTAATCCCGAGTGTAAATGCTGAGAGATTGATAGAAAGCTGCCTACGCGTTTCAGACGCACACCACGTCCTTCCTCATGGCTTATTGCTGGATAACAAAGCATTAGGAGGAGGTTTATATCCGGGTAACTGCAGGGGTTAATTAAGCCTGGTGGCTGCAACTAGTTAAGTAAGATGGTGCTATTGGTTGAGCAGAGTAATGGTATCCTGCATATTAGTTTTTAGACACAAGAGGGCGCACCACTATCTCCAGCACTTTATGAATGGGAGCGATCTAGCGTAGTGGAGCTGTCCAGCATAATAGTGCTGAACTGGAGCGCCGGTAAGGAGTTATATTGTCATTCTGTAAACGTTGTTTGTTCATCACATGATGGACACTGGACATGTCCAAAGATGATGTCAATACCAAATAATCTCGTTGCAGTTTAATGAGGTAATATTTCATTTATAGGGATAACGGATATAAACCTCTTCAGCGCTCACATCGAGAGAATTACAAATATATATATTTAATAGGCTAAAAAATACAATATTTCAAACAATTTAAAATACATTTTGAACTGGAAAGATTGCTATAAATAAATGTATGTGGCAGACTTGAGTATTATTTTATTACCCGTGAAAGTTTATGTTTTACAACTTTTTGCACAATAAAAAAACTTTTGTAAAAAGAATGTATTTTTTCTGTCGCCAAGTTGTGAGAACCATAACGCTTTAATTTTTTTGTCGCCGGAGCTGTATGAGGGCTTGTTTTTTGCGGGACGAGCTATAGTTTTTACAGGTACCATTTTTGGATACGGGCGACTTTTTGATCACTTTTTATTCCAATATTTGTAGGGCAAAGTGACCAAAAAACAGAAACTCTGGTATAGTTTTTTACGGGTTTTTTTACGCTGTTCACCGCGTGCAATAAATAATATAATATTTTGATACCTCAGGTCGTTACGGTCGCGGCGATGCCAAATACGTATGGTTTATTATTTGTTTTCAATAATAAAGGACTTGATAAGAGAAAAAGTTTTATTTGATTACTTGAAACTTTTATTTTTTTCACTTTCTTTTACACTTTTTTATACTTTCTTTTACACTTTTTTTCACGTTCCACTAGGGGACTTGAAGTTCCAACTGTCTGATGTTTTTTTTCTAATACATTGCACTACCTACGTAGTGCAATGTATTAGATCTGTCAGTTATTCACTGACAGCAAGCCGATCAGGCTTCGCCTTCCGACAAGGCCTTATCGGCTGTTTCCGTAATGGCAGAGCAGGAGGCCACTGTGTCTCCTGTTGCCATAGCAGCAGTCGCCAATCCTGATTGCCTGTCAGGGCTGGTGATCTGCTAGTAACCACTACGATGCAGCAATCGCTTTCGATTGCTGCATCGAAGGGGTTAATGGCAGGGATCGGAGCTAGCTACGGTTCCTGCCATTACAGGTGGATGTCCGCTGTAACATACAGCTGATTTCCACCGCTGATGACGCCGGATCAGCTCCTGAGCCGGCGCCATCTTGCCGGTGGCTACGGAAGCCAATCAAGCTCCGCCGCCGGGCGGATCTTGACCGGCTTCCGTGCTAAGCAGACCGGGAGGCCAGTATTAGGCCTCCGGTTGCCATTGCAGCCACCGGAACCCCGGCAAATTCATTGCTGGGGTTCCGATGAGCTGCAAACACCTTAAGTGCAGCACTCGCGTTTGAACACTGCACTTAAGGGGTTAATGGCAGGGATCAAAGCTAATTTCAGTCCCCGCCATTACAGCCGGATGTCAGCTGTCAGATACAGCTGAGATCCGGCGATGATGGCACAGACTCAGCTTTTGAGCCGGTGCCAAACATTTGGCGTTTGGATACGGCAATTTGCGGGAAGTCATAGCTTTCCATGGCGTACCCATACGGCAAATGTCGGGAAGGGGTTAATGTAAGGATGTGTACACTTAATTGTGCAGCAACGCTTGTTGTCTCCATTCTATGTCAGTGTGGGAAGTAGATGTCCGGCCTTATGATTTTGTGATATGTGATAGACCCAGAATCCCAATCACCAAACCAAAGAATGCAAAATAAAGACACAAAACATTATAATTGGGTGTTAAATGGTCAAAACTTTTATTATATTATATGACCAAACCCAAAATGGCAAACCTCCGACTCACGAAGAGTCACCCTCCAGCACGCAGGAAAGGAAAAACCCCCTGTGGGGGAAACCTCTAGGGAAACCATGGCTGGAGGATTGCCCTTCCTCTGGGCTTAGAAGGTGCCAAAATATCATTTGTAGCAGAATTTGTACGTTTTCTCAGATTTTCAAGGAAAGACAATACAATGAACGAACGACATAAAACACATAAATCGGCTGATCTGGTTGGCTAGGCGGATGTCTCTCTTCCTGGGCACCCATTAAAATGAATGGGCGATCCACGGATGAGACGGGTCCTCCAGATGCCTCCTTGTAGCACCTGTCTCCGCTCCGGGTAGTAGAGGGGGATCTCCTGCTGGAAACCCCCCTCTATTACAGACAACCCGTATGAAGAGGATGGCATCACTGTGATGAAGAAGTGGTCTGGGGTGAAGGGTTTCCCTGATAGAACCTCCAAATTACATCAGGTCGGTATTGGTGGGGAAGTCAAGCTCAAGGTCCTCAGTCCCATCCAATATGGCGCTGAATGTGGCAGTAAAACCTTCTAATATGGAATCTTCTTTATGTCATAAACATTTGTATTTATGACATCAGCACCTTCATCATCATTACTACAGGAGTTTATTACCACTGCACAACTCATACATTGTGACGTCACCCACAGTGGTCTGAAGTGTTAACCCTTTACTGACTGGCAGTGTACTTACCACAGAGGCCATAAAGCTGAATAGAACATATCAGCGGCCATAAAGGAAAAGGGATAATGCAGGGAGCATCTCCGCACAAGAACTATCCATGACAAAGGGTTGTCCAGGATGAGAGAACTTGTCTGCTTTCTCCAGAAACCAGCACCACACCTGTCCATAGGTTGTGTGTGGTACTACAGCTCATTACCATTCACTTCAATGGAGCTAACCTGCAATACCAGATACAACCTGTGGATAGGTGTGGTGCTGTATTTGGAAGAAAGCAGACATATTTTTCTAATCGTGCGCAGCTCCTGTTAGAAATAGTTCAAAAAAAGTGGGGGGAGAAGGAGAAGAAGGGGAGAGGGAAAGAAGAAATTAAAAAAAGGGAAAAAGAGGAACTCTGAGGTAAAAGAAATCAAACTAGACTGAAAGGAGTCTGCTGGAGGTGCCAGATGGAAAGACAGATTCTGCCATGGGGACCAGATTAGTTGAAATGTATCTTGAAGGGGGGCTTCAGAGAGTGGGTTTTAACCCCTTCCCGCCCTATGAAGTGCTGTTGCATTGAAAAACTATGCAGTTCATCTTCGAATGCAGCGTCACAAAAACAAATTATTTGATAAAAAATAAAACTATATAAATTTGGTATCGCCATAATCGTAGCGACCCGCAGAATCAAGTTATCATGCAATTCATGCCGCCCGATGAACACTGTAAAATCAAAACAGAAATGGCGGAATTACAGGTTTTAGTTTCAATTCACCCCACAAAATGTAGGTTTTTTTTAAAAAAAAATGTAATACATTATATGGTACATTAGTCCGCAGGGTAAATTCCACATAAACAGCGCCATTCATCGGTTAACTGTTTAAATGATACCAGTTCAAGTGACCTTTGTCGAGAAACACCATAAGAAATGTTTTCACAATTAACCTTCTATTTGGGCCTAGCATGTGTGATACTGTCTGCTAAGCCGTTGTATCTAAGCATATTATATGTGATACTGTCTGCTGAGCCGCTGTCTCCTATCAAGTAGCAGAGCTATCAGGTGTCATAGTGTAATGAAACGGGGTACTGAGACAGACAGGTGAGCCCTAATCTACCCGAAACTCAGTCCCTGCCTACTTGCACGGCCCGTTCTAAGTGACGGCGTACAACTGGGCGACGGTCCCTATGCTCAATAAGTGCAAGACAGACAACACAAGACAAGGGCACACAGAAGAAAAAGGGGGAGGTAGGGGCAGTTGCCCACGGAAACACCGTGAGCAACAGGCATTGGTGAACGAGCCAAGACAAACCAGGAGAGTACGAAGTAGCAAATCAGAGCAGGAGAATAGTCAGTCAAGCCAGGGTCAATAAGTAACAGCGGTCAATAAGGTAAGTAGCAAGAATCGCAGAGCCAGGAAACCAGACAATCACAGGCAAGGAACATGCTGCAAGTGAGGGTAGAAATAGACCAAGGGCGGGAGCTAGAACCGTCAGGCCAGGCTGTGATAGGTTCTCCCTCTCCTCAGCCTGCCAGCCTGAGTGGTAACAGATCGCGTCACTCTAGCAGACCTTGGAGCTGATGAAGGCTGATTAACCATTGGCGTCGACATAGAACCTGTGTCTGGCAAACCCTTTACAGTACCTCCCCTTTTATGAGGGGCCACTGGACCCTTTCTACGTGGGCCTGGCTTGTTGGGGAACCGAAGATGGAACTTCCTGAGCAATATACCGGCGTGAACATCCCGGGCGGGTACCCAAGTCCTCTCCTCAGGCCCGTATCCTCTTCAATGGACCAGGTACTGGAGGGAGCCTTGGACCAATCGTGCTGTCCACAATCTTGGCTACATCCGGAGTGAAAACAGGGACCGGAGGTTTCCTCGATAAAGCCAAGGACGGGGAGCAGCTTTTCAAGAGGGAGGCATGGAACACGTTGTGTATCTGAATAGACGGGGGTAACTCCAGCCGGAAGGATACAGGGTTGAGGACCTCAATGATTTTGTATGGCCCTATATACCGGGGAGCAAACTTCTTGGACGGAACTTTAAGGCGCAAATTTTTAGAAGACAGCCACACCAGATGCCCGACCACAAACAGAGGGTTAGTTGAAGGTCTTTTATCAGCCTGAGTCTTTTGTACGCTCTGGGACGCCTCTAGTTTCCTCTGAACCTGGGCCCAGACTGTGCACAGTTCCCGATGAACGACATCTACCTCGGTATTGTTGGAACCACCAGGTGAAACGGAGGAGAACCGTGGATTAAACCCAAAATTACAGAAGAAGGGGGAAACCCCCGACGAGTTACTGACACGGTTATTAAGGGAAAATTTAGCGAGGGGAATGAAGGAGACCCAATCATCTTGACAGTCTGAGATAAAACACCTTAAGTATTGTTCTAGAGACTGATTAGTCCTCTCAGTTTGGCCACTAGTTTCAGGATGGTAGACCGAGGAAAAGGACAGATCAATCTCCAGCTTCTTAAAGAAATCTCTCCAAAACAATGAAACAAATTGTACCCCTCTGTCAGAAACAATATTGACCGGAACCTCATTGAGACGCAGGATGTGTTTGACAAACAAGGTAGCTAACGTCTTGGCATTGGGTAGTTTCTTGAGGGGCACAAGGTGGCACATCTTACTGAAGCGGTCTACTACAACCCACACCACCGACTTGCCTTGAGATGGAGTCAAATCGGTGATAAAATCCATGGAGATATGGGTCCAAGGTCTCTGGGGAATGGGCAAAGAACGTAGTAAGCCCGCTGGTCGGGACCTGGGAGTCTTGGACTTAGCACAAACCTCACAAGCGGCGACGTAGGCCTTAACGTCTTTAGGCAACCCAGGCCACCAATAGTTTCTGGCAATGAGGTGCTTGGTACCCAGGATGCCTGGATGACCAGATAGTGCGGAGTCATGATTTTCCCTAAGTACCCTTAGCCGGAATTGCAGGGGAACAAACAACTTGTTCTCAGGAAGTCTCCCGGGAGCTGAACCTTGATAAGCAGCAATTTCAGAGACTAAATCAGAATCAATAGAGGAAATGATTATACCTGGAGGCAAAATACAAGCAGGATCTTCCTCCGAAGGAGGGCAGGCCAAGAAGCTACGCGACAGTGCATCAGCCTTAATATTTTTAGACCCAGCCCTATAGGTAACCAAAAAAATTTAATCTGGTAAAAAATAACGCCCATCGAGCTTGTCTCGGGTTTAGCCTCCGGACCGATTCTAGGAAAACCAGATTCTTGTGGTCGGTAAGGACCGTTACCTGGTGCCTAGCCCCCTCCAGGAAGTGGCGCCACTCTTCAAATGCCCATTTAATGGCTAAGAGTTTGCGGTTGCCAATATCAGAGTTACTCTCAGTGGGCGAAAACTTCCTGGAGAAGTAGGCACAGGGATGGAGATGGGTGAGGGACCTGGTACCCTGGGACAAGACAGCCCCCACTCCCACCTCGGACGCGTCAACCTCCACGATAAATGGCTCCATTTGGTTGGGCTGAACCAACACCGGGGCCGAGATAAAGCACTTCTTAAGGGCCTCAAAAGCCTGGACAGCCTCAGGAGACCAGTGGAGGAGATCAGCACCCTTGCGAGATAGGTACATAAGAGGCTTAGCGATGACCGAGAAGTTAGCAATAAATCTCCTGTAATAATTAGCGAACCCCAAGAAGCACTGTAACGCCTTCAGGGAGGCAGGTTGGACCCATTCCGCCACAGCCTGGACCTTGGCGGGGTCCATGCGGAATTCATGAGGAGTGAGGATTTGACCCAAAAATGGTATCTCCTGCACCCCAACTACACATTTTTCGGCCTTCGCAAACAGTTTGTTTTCCCGAAGGACCTGGAGCACCTTCCTGACATGCTCAATGTGGGAGGACCAGTCCTTGGAAAACACAAGTATGTCATCAAGGTACACTACAAGAAATACCCCCAGGTAATCTCTTAAAATCTCATTTATGAAATTCTGGAAGACCGCGGGAGCATTACACAACCCAAAGGGCATGACGAGGTATTCGAAATGACCTTCGGGCATGTTAAACGCAGTCTTCCACTCATCCCCCTCTTTGAAGCGGATAAGGTTATACTCCCCCCGTAGATCAAACTTAGAGAACCATTGGGCCCCCTGAACCTGATTAAAGAGATCAGGAATCAAAGGAAGGGGATACTGGTTCCTTACAGTGACCTTATTCAAGTTACGGTAGTCAATGCATGGCCTAAGACCACCATCCTTCTTCCCTACGAAGAAGAAGCCAGCACCTACCGGAGAAGTAGAGGGGCGAATGTAACCCTTGGCCAGGCATTCCTGGATATACTCTCTCATGGCTTCACGTTCGGGACAAGAGAGATTAAATATCCTACCCTTAGGGAGCTTAGCTCCTGGTACCAAATCGATAGCGCAATCGTATTCTCTATGAGGAGGTAACACTTCGGAGGCCTCCTTAGAGAAAACATCAGCGAAGTCCTGAACAAACTCAGGTAGCGTGTTCACCTCCTCAGGGGGAGAAATAGAATTAACAGAAAAACATGACGTCAAACATTCATTACCCCATTTGGTAAGATCCCCAGTATTCCAGTCAAACGTGGGATTATGCAACTGCAACCAGGGAAGGCCTAAAACCAAATCGGACGATAATCCCTGCATCAACAGTACAGAGTACTGCTCCAAATACATGGAGCCAACAAAGAGTTCAAAAACAGGGGTATGCTGTGTAAAATAACCATTAGCAAGTGGAGTGGAGTCGATACCCACTACCGGGACAGGTTTAGGCAAATCAATCAATGGCATAGCTAGAAACATAGCAAATTCCACAGACATAATATTATCAGAAGACACTAAATCCACGATGGCACTGCCGGTAGCAGACCTGCCCTCAAAAGAGACCTGAAAGGGAAGCAAGATCTTTTTAGGTTTCATATTTACGGGAAATACCTGTGCGCCCAAGTGACCTCCCCGATGGTCACTTAGGCGCGGAAGTTCTTCCGGCTGCTTATTCTTACGCCTAGGGCAGTTGTGCACTTGATGCTTGTCATCCCTACAGTAGAAGCAGAGACCATTCTTCCTGCGGAGCTCTCTACGTTGTTGGGGAGACACGGAGGCCCCGAGTTGCATTGGTTCATCCGAGTTTTCCGTGGAAGAACGAAGCAACAGAACCTCGGGAGCCATCATGGGGGAGGTAGAGGAGAAAGCACAAAAACGTTCAAGTCGTCGTTCCCTGAGACGTCGGTCAAGATGTACCGCTAATGCCATAACCTGATCTAGGGAGTCAGAAGAGGGATAGCTAACTAACAGGTCTTTCAGGTCGTTCGACAGACCCAATCTAAACTGGCACCTCAAGGCAGGGTCATTCCACCGAGAAGCTACACACCACTTCCTAAAGTCAGAACAGTACTCCTCAACAGGTGTCTTACCCTGACGTAAGGTCACCAGCTGACTCTCGGCAAAAGCAGTCTTGTCAGTCTTGTCATATATGAGCCCGAGAGCAGAAAAAAAAGATCAACAGAGGAAAGTTCAGGGGCGTCAGGAGCCAAGGAGAAGGCCCATTCTTGGGGACCGTCCTGGAGCCGGGACATAATTATACCCACTCGCTGGCTCTCAGAACCTGAGGAGTGGGGCCTTAGATGGAAATAGAGCCTACAACTCTCCCGAAAGGAGAAAAAAGTGAGGTGGGGCACTACCAGGGTAGCATCACGCTGGTTGCACCTCTGAGCCAGGGCTTGGATCTGTAGGGAGAGGCCCTGCATTTGCTGAGCCAGGGTCTCAAGGGGATCCATAGTTGTGTCAGGAACCAGTTTAGAAAAGGTATATGGGCCTGTGATTATGTAATGACGGGGTAGGTAGACAGACAGGTGAGCCCTAATCTACCCGCCACTCAGTCCCTGCCTACTTCCACGGCCTGTCCTAGGCGACGGTGTACAACTGGGCGACAGTCCCTATGCTCAATATGTGCACAACAGACAAGGGTACACAGAAGCTAAGGGAAATGGGGCAGTTTCCCACGGCAACACCAAGAGCAACAGGCATAGTGAACGAGCCGAGTCAAACCAGGAGTGTACGGGGTACCAAACGCAGAGCATGAGTGTAGTCAGTAAAGCCAGGGTCAAAATGAAGCAAGGTCAATAATAATAGCAGGAGCAGCAGAGCCAGGAAATAGGAAAGAATCACAGGCAAAGACAAGCAGGAAATGAAGGTATAAATAGACCGAGGGCGGGAGCTAGAACCGTCTGGTCAGGCTGTGATAGGTTCTCCCACTTCTGAGCCTACCAGAGTGGTAGCAAATCTAGTCACTCTATCAGACCTAGGAGCAGGTGCAGACTAATTAACCACGGGCGTCGACACAGAAGCTGTGTCTGGCAGATCCTTTACACCACGTTCCTGTGACCCAATGTGCCACGTCACAGCGTATTCAAATCATGGAAGCGTCCGGTCTACATGACTACCGACCGTCATGGTGTGCAAACCTTAGATCAAAATTTCGACATATAACTAACTAACTCTAAACCTCATAAGGTAATTTTCTTTAGCTATTATACCAGGATGTAGGCAGATGAGTAGGCTAAGAGAACGGAAAGTGGCCGAGGCGGGAGTTGGGCCAGAGTGAATATGACGCTTGACTGGGGTCTGGGGAGGGGAAGGGGAGAGAGACAGGTGGGAAGGTGGGAGCAGAGGGGCAACATAAAAAAAAAAATTAAACTGAAACTTCTGCTTTAAAACAGTCACTCACCAAGTTGCAGAGCCGGCCGCTGCTTCTGGCCCCTGCATGGGTCCCATTCCTTTCTACAAACCAATTACCTCTGATCACAACCTTGATGAGCGGCGGCTGCCCACTTTATTTTACTTTTGTGGCCAGGCCCCTGACAGTAGTACCAGCGGTACTACCCTGATGGCAGGCCTGTTTGCAGAGGTACTAGCCAACTACGTCACAGATAACCCAAGTTTCAAGACCATGCAAAGTTATGGATTTTTGGCATCCCATGGAATATGGGAACAATAGGGAATTCTATCAGTAAGTATTCTGCCTGTTTCTTGGCTAATACTCCTAATCCAATTCCTTCTTGTAGCAGATTTTTTTAAAGATTCTTTACATGCGGTGCTTGGTTTCGCCACAAGTTTGCGATATATCGATTAATTGTCTAAAATGGTATGAACGTGTCTGAGATATAAACAGGAATCTAGAACAACTCCTGCTCCGTAAGATTTGGAGGACACAGTTATACGCTGGATATATGGTGAGCACCTCTGTGTTTTCACCTTTAGCCCTTATGTGTATATAATGAACCTTTTAGAAGGTACATCTTTACCCGCTAAGGTGGAAGGGTTGGTTCCAATGCCTAGTTATGGTGGTGTCTGAGTAAATAAAGGTCCTTTTAGACGTCCCGATACTGACCATGAAAACCAGCGCCAATCGACGATACAGCGTGTCACAAGGAGCAATCATTGGTAATGTATGGGGGCCAACAATCGTTACTACACCAGACCCCGCACTGATCTGCCAGTCCAGCTGCCTCCGGGCTCTGGACAACACTGCCGGAAGCAAATGGCTCCGATCACTGCATAGCGGCCGTTCGGCAGAACTGCAGCTTGGCCTCTATTCTTTGACAGGAGCCATCTGCTTCCGGCAGTGTTGTCCGGTGCCCGGAGGCAGCTGGAGTGGCGAATCGGTGCGGGGTCCAGGTGTCGAACACGCACCGATCATATACTGATGACCTATCCAGTGGATAGGTCATCAGTTGTCAGAACGTGGAAAACCCCTTTAAAGGGAAGGAGTCACGGATTATTTTTTTTTTATATAATATTGCTTTTAGTATTTCATTAAAATAAATTGTATTTATTTGTGTTTTTGTGTTGTACTTTTTTTCTTTCTTTTACTTCTCTATGGGGGCTGCCATTTTTTTTTTCATCTCTGTATCTGTCCATTAACGACGCATACAGAGATGGAATACGGCACATACATCCCCATAGAGAATGAGAACGGGAGCCGTTCCATTCACTATAGCGTACACCGTCTGTGTGGGAACGGCGCATGCGCCGCTCCCACACAGACCAAAAGGAAGGTCTTTGGTAGAGTGACATCCGGCATCATTTTCATGTGGACCGGAAGCCACGGCCGTACAGTAAGATGATGACTTCCAGTCGCGGCTTCTGGCCATATGTTGAAGGCAGCGCAGATGCAAGGACTAGGAGCGGCAGGGCGGAGGCGGCAGGAGTAGGTAAGTTATGTTTGTGTATGTGATGTGTGTGTATGTTAATGTTATACTGTCTAATGATCACTGTATCTAATCCTCCTAAAATGGCGGCACACAGTGTAGGAGGTTTGAACATTCAACCACCTCCTTTCTCCTGGCACTAGCCAGGATAAAGGAGGGGGGATTCTGGGAGGACACTAGCGCGAGTGTGTCTACTACAAATTTGCAGCATAAGTGTAATGACGGGGGTAGGGAAACGGACAAGTGAGCCCTAATCTACGCGCCACTCTGTCCCTGCCTACTTGCAAGGCGACGGGGTACAACTGGGTGGCGGTCCCTACGCTCAGTAAGTGCACGAGACAAACAGACAAGGGTACACAAAGCTAAGGGAAAAGGGGCAGTTGCCCACGGCAACACCGTGAGCAACAAGAGTGGTGAACGAGCCGAGTCAAACCAGGAGAGAACGAGGTACCAAACGCAGAGCAGGAGAGTAGTCAGTAAGCCAGGGTCAGTATGGAACAGGATCAAATAGCAAAAGCTGTAGCTGGGCCAAGAAACCACACGAGAAGAATCACAAGCAAAGGAGGAACAGGAAAGGCAGGTATAAATAGACAGAGGGCGGGAGCTAGCTCCGTCTGGCCAGGCTGCGATAGGCTCTCCCACTCCTAAGCCTGCCATCCTGAGTGGTGGAAGATGGAGTCAGTCTCAGAGACATAGACTCAGGTGCAGACTGATTACCTATGGGCGTATACACAGAAGTTGTGCCTGGCAGATCCTTTACAATAAGGCAATGAGGTTGCTTTACCACATGCCAATGCTGCAATTTTGGGAATTGCTCCCTCTAGTGACCAGCACTTGTAAATGTTATAAATTTGAATCTAATTTATAATATTTCCTGACTTGTGAAAAAATTAAAACAATGTGTAATCATTTATATATTAACTGTTTAACTGAAAAAAAATAAAATTTCTAGCGACACATTCCCTTTAATACTGGCGTTTCATACACCAGTCCTATTAAAAGGTTTGCTGGAGTAAGATGCAACACATTTATTAACAGGCGAACGACTCTTAATAAATGTGTGGCATCTTTTAGCTGCAACGCGGCCTGTCATCAGTACTTTCTACGTGCTGCGGCCTGCTGTAAGAGCCTGAGGGAATCCGGGAGGAAGAAACGGAGTGGTGAGGTAAGTACATTTTTAAAATGTATTTTATTGTCTGATTGTGGGGGCATACAGTCTGATTTGGGGTATGGGTATGGGTCTGTTGACATTTGCGCATTTTGTGAATTTTCTACGCTAGTAAAGTGTTGTAGAAAGGTTAATATATTCCCCCAAAGGCTACAGACCGTAATACAATATCTTAATGTAATCGATGTGTGCGGCCTTATGATTTTGTGATATGTGATAGACCCAAAATCCCAAACACGAAACCATAGAAAGCACAGGCCGGACGGACTCTGCCACAGTGGTGGGTAGGCCAGATATGACGGGGATAGGAGGTAGGATGGTGTCACAGCCAAAGGGGAGAGTTAGTGGAGGGGGATGGTCTAGGAGAGGGAGGGGATCCGGTGAGGGTTAGCCGGAAGTGCGCTGACTTCCCGGTCTTTTGGTCGGGATCAGCGCACGGAGTAAGACATCCATCCATGTATCTCCAATCCAGCGACCATCTTACCTCATGTCAGCGCATCACTTCATTGAGCAGATGTGGGCGGCGGCTGCTGCATTCGGCCCCGCCTGGTTGGAGGAACAAGCTGCAGCGGTGGCCAACGCTCCGGTACCTTTGGCTGTCTCTCCCTCGCGCCGCATCAGGCGCTCGTGTCCTCCAGAAAGGCTGAGCCCCGTTGTGGCTCGTCAAACTCGGTGCCACAGAGGTAGCCCTGTGAGGGAACCTCCGGCTCGGGCGTCTGGCAGCACAGATACTGCAGCCGGTGCCAGGGTCGGAAGGAATCCCACTTCGCAGCGGAGTCCAGCGAAAGTGGGGTGGGTGCGGCCTCTACTTCCGGTCACCCCTCCACTCGCCAGTTCTACGCCGGGTTCCATGGTTCGGACGGCTGCCCCTGGTGATGTGGCGGCTGGGGGTGGAGCCCCACGGCGATCCGGAGGAAGCAAGGGACCTGCATTGGGCCGCAGGCCTAGGTCGTCTGTTTCGAGGGTGACTTCCGGGCAGCGAGCTGCCGGCCCTCTGGTGCCGGTCGACTACCAGAGAGAGAGCTTGGGAACCCGCCCGTCACCCACCACGGTTCCGGCCGTTGAGCACGCCTGTGCATGCTGCCATGGATCTGGCACCAGATCTGCCGAAGACCTTGAGGATGGGGAGCTTCGTGGACAGGATGGTCCAGCTGATGGGTCCACAGCACCTGTGCAGCTCGGTGAGTCGTTTTCACCATCTTTACCTTTTCCTGCTATACTTATGTCTCCTGTTTCGGGGGAGGGTTCCGCGGTTGAGGAGCGGGTATGTGATGTGGGGTCTGGGTTTGGGAATGTTGGGGCTGGTGGGGTAGGGTTTAATCCCCCCGGCGGCGGTCGCTGCGAGTGTAGGAGCAAATACGGAATCGGTGGCGGTGTCTGTTCAGACCGACTCGGCGGCGGCGGTTGATGGTGTTCGGTTGGACGATAAAGCCAGGGGGGAGGTTTATGTGTGTTTTGAAGGACCTTTGGGGGCACACTTGAAGCAGCAAGTTAGGGAAAAAATTTGGAAGGACGAGTACGTGGAAATTTTTTCATTGTTGCCCCTGGAAAAACTTAATCTGGAGAAGGGGAAGCGAGATGAGAGTAAGAAGGAGGAGGAGGAAAAGCGTTGTTACCACCTTATCCCTAAGACATTTGTTAACTGGTTGCAAGAGTTCGCCATTTTGGCCAGTGTTATTGGTGAAAAGGCTCCGGAACATTGCTCCCCCCTGTTTTGCTATATGGATGCCATCAGGGAAGCCCATAGGGTATATGGGGGGGGGGGGGCTAGCTTGGCTACATTATGACAAGCAGTTTAGACAACGGAAGGCGGTTCGGCCCAATATTAGGTGGGACCACGGGGATATTGCCCTCTGGTCACGGGTAACGGCTCCGGTTCGACCGAGCCAATCCTTTCCCGGGAGCGGGGGGGGCAGCAGGCCAATCTGGTCAATCCAGCTCAGGGGGCAACGCAAAGCTCAGGCTGTGCTGGCAATACAATGAGGGGCAGTGTAAATTCGGTGCAGGTTGCAAGTTCAAGCACCTTTGTGCTCAATGAAATGGGGCGTCCCACGGGGCATCTAAATGCTTGCGCAAGGGAAAACGAGGTGGGGGTGGGGGTTTTAACGCCAGTCATGGGGGTGACGCCAGTGAAGCTGGAAAGGATGGTCAGGTTTCTAAATAGTTATCCGGACAGGGCCAGTGCGCAGTTGTTGTTTGATGGTTTTAATGTGGGTTTTTGTATCCCCTCCCCTCCTCACAGGGTCCCCTTTTCCATAAAAAATCTGAAGTCAGCTTACCAGCATCCTGACGTGGTTAGGGAGAAATTGGCAAAAGAGGTGGATTTGGGGCGCATGGCGGGGCCCTTTAGTTCTCACCCCATCCCGGGTTTGGTCGTCTCCCCGCTGGGGGTTGTCCCGAAGAAGGAGGCGAACAAATACCGTTTGATTCACCATTTGTCTTATCCTAAGGCCTTGTCGGTTAATGACGGGATAGATTGGGATCTTTGCTCGGTCGTGTATACGTCATTCGATGCGGCGGTGCAGTGGGTGCGTTTCCATGGTAGGGGGGCCTTAATGGCCAAGACGGATGTGAAACAGAGGAGAACTGAGGATTAAACCCAAAATTACAGAAAAATGGGGAGACCCCTGATGAGTTACTGACCCGGTTATTAAGGGAAAATTATTTAGCCTATACCCCTAAATAAATGCAAACCTCAGACCGGACCCCTAAATAAATACAGACCCAGACTAGACCCCTAAATAAATGCAGACCCCAGACTAGACCCCTAAATAAATGCAGACCCCAGACCAGACCCCTAAATAAACACAGACCGAAGCCCCGACCCCTAAATAAATGCAGACCCAAGACCAGACCCCTAAATAAATACAGACCCCAGACCAGACCCATAAATAAATGCAGACCCCAGACCAGACCCTTAAATACAGACCCAGACCAGACCCCTAAATAAATACAGACCCCAGACCAGACCCCTAAATATATACAGACCCAAGACTAGACGCCTAAATGAATACAGACCCCAGACCAGACCCCTAATTAAATACAGACCCCAGACAACCCCCCTAAATAAATACTGACCCTAGACCAGACGCCTTAATAAATAAAGACCACAGACCAGACCCCCAGACTGGACCCCTAAATTAATACAGACCCAAGACTAGACCCCTAATTGAATACAGACCCCAGACCAGACCCCAAAATTAAATACAGACACCAGACTAGACCCCTAAATGAATACAGACCCCAGACCAGACCCCTAAATAAATACAGACCCCAGACCAGACCCCTAAATAAATACAGACCCTAGACCAGACCCCTTAATAAATAAAAACCACAGACCAGACCCCCAGACTGGACCCCTAAATAAATTCAGACCCCAGACTAGACCCCTAAATAAATACAGACCATAGACCGGACCCCTAAATAAATACAGACCCCAGACTAGACCTCTAAATCAATGGAGACCCCAGACCAGACCCCAAAATAAATACAGACCCCAGACAAGACTCCTAAATCAATGAAGACCACAGACCAGTCCCCTAAATAAATACAGACCCCAGACCAGACTCCTAAATCAATGAAGACCACAGACCAGTCCCCTAAATAAATACAGACCCCAGAACAGACCCCTAAATAAATACAGACCCCAGACTGGACCCCTAAATAAATAAAGACCCCAGACTAGACCCCTAAATGAATACAGACTCCAAACCAGACCCCTAAATAAATACAGACCCCAGAGCAGACCCCTAAATCAATGCAGACCACAGACCAGACCCCTAAATAAATACAGACACCAGACCAGACTCCTAAATAAATACAGACCCCAGACTAGACCCCTAAATAAATGCAGACCCCAGACTAGACCCCTAAATAAATGTAAACCCCAGACCAGACCCCTAAATAAACACAGACCCCAGACCAGACCCCTAAATAAATGCAGACCCCAGACCAGACCCCTAAATAAATTCAGACCCCAGACTAGACCCCTAAATGCAGACCCCAGACCAGACCCATAAATAAATGCTGAGCCCAGACCAGACCCCTAAAAAAAATACAGACCCAAGACTAGACCCCTAAATGAATACAGACCACAGACCTGACCCCTAAATAAATACAGACCCCAGACCAGACCCCTAAATAAATACAGACCCAAGACTAGACCCCTAAATAAATATATATCCCAGACGAGACCCCTAATTAAATACAGACCCCAGACCAGACCTCTAAATCGATGCAGACCACAGACCAGACCCCAAAATAATTACAGACCCCAGACCAGATGCCTAAATAAATTCAGACCCCAGACCGGACCCCTAAATAAATACAGACCCCAGACCAGACCCCTAAATAAATACAGACCCAAGACTAGACCCCTAAATGAATACAGACCCCAGAAAAGACCCCAAAATTAAATACAGACCCCAGACTAGACCCCTAAATGAATACAGACCCCCGACCAGACCCCTAAATAAATACAGACCCCAGACCAGACCCCTAAATAAATACAGACCCTAGACCAGACCCCTTAATAAATAAAGACCACAGACCAGACCCCCAGACTGGACCCCTAAATAAATTCAGACCCCAGACTAGACCCCTAAATAAATACAGACCATAGACTGGACCCCTAAATAAATACAGACCCAAGACTAGACCTCTAAATCAATGGTGACCCCAGACCAGACCCCTTAATAAATACAGACCCCAGACCAGACTCCTCAATCAATGAAGACCACAGACCAGTCCCCTAAATAAATACAGACCCCAGACCAGACCACTAAATAAATGCAGACACCAGACCAGACCCCTAAATAAATACAGACCCAAGACTAAACCCCTAAATGAATACAGACCCCAGACCAGACCCCTAAATAAATACAGACCCCAGACCAGACCCCTAAATCAATGGAGACCACAGACCAGTCCCCTAAATAAATACAGACCACAGAGCAGAACCCTAAATCAAAGCAGACCACAGACCAGACCCCTAAATAAACACTGACACTAGACCAGACTCCTAAATAAATGCAGACCCCAGATCGGATCCCTAAATAAATACAAACGCCAGACCAGACTCCTAAATAAATATAGAGCCAAGACTAGACCCCTAAATGAATACAGACCCCAGACCAGAGCCCTAAATAAATACAGACCCCAGACCAGACCCCTAAATCAATGCAGAGCACAGATCAGACACCAAAATTACAGACCCCAAACCAGACCCCTAAATAAATACAGACCCCAGATCAAACCCCTAAATCAATGCAGACCACAGACCAGACCCCTAAATAAATACAGACCCCAGACCAGACCCCTAAATAAATGCAGACTCCAGATCAAACTCCTAAATGAATAAAGACCCGAGACCTGACCCCTAAATAAATGCAGACCCCTGACCGGACCCCTAAAAAAATACAAACAAAGACCGTACCCCTAAATAAATACAGATCCCAGACCAGACCCCTAAATAAATACAGACCCCAGACCAGACTCCTAAATAAATACAGACCTCAGACCAGACCCCTAAATAAATGCAGACCCCAAACCGGACCACTAAATAAATTCAGACCATAGACCAGACCCCTAAATAGTTACAGACCCCAGACCAGAACCCTAAATCAATGGAGACCACAGACCAGTCGCCTAAATGAAGTACAGACCCCAGGCCAGACCCCTAAATAAATACAGACACAAGACTAGACCCCTAAATAAAAACAGACCCAAGACTAGACCCCTAAATGAATACAGACCCCAGACCAGACCCCTAAATAAATACAGACCCAAGACTAGAACCCTAAATAAATACAGACCCCAGACCAGACCCCTAAATACAGACCCCAGACCAGACCCCTAAATAAAAACAGACCCAAGACTAGACCCCTAAATGAATACAGACCCCAGACCAGACCCCTAAATAAATACAGACCCCAGACAAGACCCCTAAATCAATGCAGATCCAAGACCAGACCCCTAAATAATTACAGACCCCGGCCCAGACACCTAAATAAACTCATACCCCAGACTAGACCCCTAAATAAATGCAGACCCCAGACTGGACCCCTAAATAAATACAGACCCAGACTAGACCCCTTAATAAATTAAGACCCCAGACCAGACCCCCAAATTAATGCAGACCCCAGACCGGACCCCTAAATAAATACAGACCCAAGACTAGACCCATAAATAAATGCACACCCTAGACCAGACCCCTAAATAAATACAGACCCAAGACTAGACCCCTAAATGAATACAGAACCCAGACCAGACCCCTAAATATTTACAGACCCCAGACCAGACCCCTAAATAAATCCAGACCCCAGACCGGACCCCTAAATAAATACAGACCCCAAGACTGGACCCCGAAATAATTACAGACCACAGACTAGACCCCTAAATGAAAACAGACCCCAGACCAGACCCCTAAATAAAAACAGACCCAAGACTAGACCCCTAAATGAATACAGACCCCAGACCAGACCCCTAAATAAATACAGACCCCAGACAAGACCCCTAAATCAATGCAGACCACAGACCAGATCCCTAAATAATTACAGACCCCGGCCCAGACACCTAAATAAACTCAGACCCCAGACTAGACCCCTAAATAAATGCAGACCCCAGACCGGACCCCTAAATAAATACAGACCCAGACTAGACCCCTTAATAAATTAAGACCCCAGACCAGACCCCCAAATTAATGCAGACCCCAGACCGGACCCCTAAATAAATACAGACCCAAGACTAGACCCATAAATAAATGCACACCCTAGACCAGACCCCTAAATAAATACAGACCCAAGACTAGACCCCTAAATGAATACAGAACCCAGACCAGACCCCTAAATATTTACAGACCCCAGACCAGACCCCTAAATAAATCCAGACCCCAGACCGGACCCCTAAATAAATACAGACCCCAAGACTGGACCCCGAAATAATTACAGACCACAGACTAGACCCCTAAATGAAAACAGACCCCAGACTAGACCCCTAAATAAATACAGACCCCAGAGCAGACTCCTAAATGAATACAGACCCCAAACCAGGCCCCTAAATAAATACAGACCACAGAGCAGACCCCTAAATCAAAGCAGACCACAGACCAGACCCCTAAATAAATACTGACACTAGACCAGACTCCAAAAATAAATACAGACCCCAGATCAGACCCCTAAATAAAAACAAACCCCAGACCAGACTCCTAAATAAATACAGACCCAAGACTAGACCCTTAAATTAATACAGACCCCAGACCAGACCCCTAAATAAATACAGACCCCAGAGCAGACTCCTATATTAATGCAGACCGCAGACCAGACCCCTAAATACAGACCCCATAGCAGACTCCTAAATTAATGCAGACCACAGACCAGACCCCTAAATAAATACAGACCCAAGACTAGACCCCTAAATGAATACAGACCCCAAACCAGGCCCCTAAATAAATACAGACCACAGAGCAGACCCCTAAATCAAAGCAGACCACAGACCAGACCCCTAAATAAATACTGACACTAGACCAGACTCCAAAAATAAATACAGACCCCAGATCAGACCCCTAAATAAAAACAAACCCCAGACCAGACTCCTAAATAAATACAGACCCAAGACTAGACCCTTAAATTAATACAGACCCCAGACCAGACCCCTAAATAAATACAGACCCCAGAGCAGACTCCTAAATTAATGCAGACCGCAGACCAGACCCCTAAATAAATACAGACCCCAGAGCAGACTCCTAAATTAATGCAGACCACAGACCAGACCCCTAAATAAATACAGACCCAAGACTAGACCCCTAAATGAATACAGACCCCAAACCAGGCCCCTAAATAAATACAGACCACAGAGCAGACCCATAAATCAAAGCAAACCACAGACCAGACCCCTAAATAAATACTGACACTAGACCAGACTCCAAAAATAAATACAGACCCCAGATCGGACCCCTAAATAAATACAGACCCCAGACCAGACCCCTAAATAAATACAGACCCCAGACCAGACCCCTAAATCAATGCAGAGCACAGACCAGACACCAAAATAATGACAGACCCCAAACCAGACCCTAAATAAATACAGACCCCAGAGCAAAGCCCTAAATCAATGCAGACCACAGACCAGACCCCTAAATAAATACAGACCCCACACCAGACCCCTAAATAAATGCAGACTCCAGACGAGACTCCTAAAAGAATAAAAACCGAGACCTGACTCCTAAATAAATACAGTCCCAAGACCAGACCCCTAAATTAATGCAGACCACAGACCAGACCCCAAAATAATTACAGACCC